>NW_027514390.1:606586-909879 GCF_048772815.1 Callospermophilus lateralis | reverse complement strand
GATTCTCGCCCCATGCTAAAACTAAATATTCAAGGGCATGAATTGAATGGGCTACTGGATACAGGTGCAGACATTAGCATCATCTCTCGTCAAGAATTGACAAAAACATTGGCCATTACAACAAGCCACTCAAACGCTTCGAGGCCTATAAGTGGCGACTAATCCCCATAGAAGTAAAATGGTATTAGATAGGAATGATCCTAAAGGATGTGAAGGAACTATACAGCCATATGAATTGGATCATCTTCCCATAAATTTATGGGGACGAGATGTCCTAGATCAATTAGGTTTGACATTAACAAATAACATCAACCAAAATGCAGCCACTATTATGACTAGACAAGGTTTTAGGAAAGAAAAAAGATTAGAAAAACAAGAATAAGTCATAGCAGCACCAATACAAATAGATCAAGGAACAGAGAGACATGGGTTGGATTTTCAGAAAGGGCCACTGAGACAATAAAAATTACCTGAAAATCAGAAAGACAGCATGGGTTCCTCAGTGGCCCCTGACTGAAGAAAAGATACAAGCAGTCCATGACCTGGTAAAACAACAATTAGCAGAAGGACATATACAACCGACTGTATATCCCCAAAATACTCCCATTTATGTCATCAAAAAGAAATCTGGTAAATGGAGACTATTGCAAGATTTTAGAGCCATTAATAATGAGATGGTTATTATGGGACCTGCTCAATCAGGGATTCCTCAATTGTCTGCTTTGCCAATAACCTGGTATGTTTTAGTTATAGATATTAAATATTGTTTTTTTTTTCAATTATAATTCATCCTAAGGATAGTCCAGGTTTTGCTTTTACTATCCCTGCACTGAATCATGAAGGTCCTGATCAGAGATATGAATGAAAAGTACTCCCTAAAGGGATGGCTAACAGCCCAACTATGTGTCATATTTATGTTAACAAAGTAATCCAGCCACTTAGAAATCAAAATTCTGAACACAAATATTTCACTATATGGATGATGTATTATTAGCACACAAAGCTAAAAACACATTGCTAGAAAGTTAAGCCACACTTACAAACTTATTAAAAATTATAATGTAGAGATAGCAATAGATAAAGTACAATTAAATTTTCCAATTAATTATTTAGGAGTTCTGTTATCCTCAACCATGGTCAGTCCACCAAAAATTCAAATACGAGTAGATCAACTCAAATCACATAACGACTTTCAAAAGTTATTAGGAGACATTAATTGGATAAGGCCTTATCTAGGTATACCAACAGGAGAGTTGGGACCTTTATTTGATATCCTAAAAGGTCTATCAGATAAAAATTCACCCTGCATGTTAACACCTGAAGCAAGAAAGGCAATAAAAATCAATGAAACATATATGGAAAATATGCATTTGGATAGAATTGATATAAGTTTGCCTTTATTATTTATTGTACTACCAACAAAAAATATTCCTACAGGAGTATTTTGGCAAGAAGGTCCATTATTATGGATACATTTATCTTATTCTCCTTACACTATTCTTACTAGGTATCCTGAGGCTTTAGGATAATTAATACTCAAAGGAATTAAAGCAGCAAAGGGAGTGTTTGGAATTTCTTCCAATAAAATTTTTACTCCATATACTCTGAATCAAATTGATGAGTTAGCTAATGAGTTAAATACTTGGGCAATAATCATGGTCCAATCTAATGTTTCATTTGATAACCACTTACCATCTAACCCTTTATTTTCTTTTTGGTCATCGCATCCTGTAATTTTTCCAAAATTGAGAAGAAAAACACTTATCATGAATGCTTCAAATATATTCACTGATGTATCAAATAATGGTACAGCAGCAATAGTTATACCTGATAAAACTTATAAATTTTTAGTACCCAAACAATCAGCTCAAAAGGTAGAGCTTAATGCAGTATTACAAGCTTTTGAGATATTTAAATATTCTGTATTTAATTTATTTTCCGATAGTCAGTATATAGTTAATGCTATAGTATCCCTTAAAGTTGCTGGTAAGATTTCTCCTTTCTCTACTGTTTTCTCTTTACTTTCCAATATAAAAAGTCTAATCTGGGACAGAAAAGATCTATTCTTTATAAGACATATCAGCGCACATCCAAAAAGAAGATGATTTGACTCAAGGCCTTATCAGCTGATATCCAAAATTCCAGTTTGACTATCCTTACATCTGAGATAGAACCAGGATGCTTTTTTCATTATCTATTTTATTATTGCCCTTTCCCACATTCTATTTTGTTTTTTGAGCTCATACAGACCTAGTTTAATGTTTTGCTGATCAGTTCTATTTTTTGACAAAAGAGTTTTTGAACATTGCAATGGAGATTTCACGTGTAAAAAGTTATAAGGCCTTTACTATTAGGTTATGTGTTGTATGTATTATATTATGTGTGCACACTTGTGTTTTGTGTTATATGTTTGAATGTTCGTATGTCCATATATGATATATGATGAGCGCTCATAAAAAAAATGGATCCAAATATTTTTTTATTCACATTATTTAAATGGTTTAATTTAAATTGGGTAAAGAGCTGTTGAGGTTTGTTTTAAAATTTGAAAAAAAGGAGGTTAACAGATCTGTTTCCTTTCTTTCACCTTTCCTTTTCATTATATTTAATAATTATCTTCAAGACAATGTAAATAGTTAAGAAAATTGTTTTCTTTCAGTGCCTTCTGGAATGTTACATAATTTTTCTTTAGCCATTATTGCCAGAATTCCTATCTTCATCCCAGTGCTGGTGAAATCAAAGATAAAACCAATCTACAGCTTCTGCAATAGCCATCACTGAAATGCTTGCAGAACTTGCCTAGACACATTGAGAACTCTTCTGTATGCATTGTAAACTACCTGTTTGTGCAGCGACTTGTGGTAGTGTTCGGGTATATTTGCTGATGATGTCATCGGTGGTACAATTTTTCCAAAAGGAGCTGTCAATTGGCTTGGTGTATCTTCCTCTCTTCTGTGTGTCATTATCGTCCAGCTAATGTTTGGGGGCCATTAGAGGTGAGGCAAAGAACCTCACCACCCCCCGGTGGTACAAAGACCTCTCCACAGGTGTTGCTGTAAACTGGACCGGTAGTCAGTGATGGGTAAGATTCAATTGCAATGGTACCAACTTAACGGGTAAGGACCATATGTACTATTGGACAACCTAAGGCAGGCACTGTCCCTAAGCCACATGTGTGTTGTTTAAACAGAGAGGGGGAGATGTTGAGAGCCACATCCGAAGGGGCCCCAGCAAAATTCCAGAAGCCAGCAAACTTCCAGCTGCTGGCTGATGATTGGCTCACAGCAACATCTAGCTGATTGGCTCCTCTGCGGTGATGCTCATTGGGCTGTTTCCCTGCCCTTTCAGACCACGGAGTTGCTCATTAGGGGACTTATTTGGCTTTACCCACATGACCTAGCCAATCGGCCTCAAGAGCAGGAGGATTGTGGGAGGTGGAGAGAGGCTTGTGTGGGAGGAAGAGGCTTTTGGGAAGCCAGTGGTGGCAGTTGGGGCTCTGAGGGTTTTTCCTGAGAGGCTGTTTTGTTTGGCGTGTGTGGTTTTAAAAATAAAGTTAGTTTCTTTTGACAAGTGGCTCCTGATTGTGCCCAGCAAGACTGCGGCATTATCCTAATATTTCTACAGTAACTGCCCCAGTTTAACAGCAATGCAAGTAGACTCTTATGGGACATGATTTGTATTTTGATGTTCATTTTTATTCAACACTGGTACATTACTATTTCTTCAGTTTATGCACATCAGAGGGTATATATTTCTTGCACAAGTTGGCAAATTTATAGGCATTTGTTTCACTTTCAATCACTTCCTGCTTCAGAACACATGCATTACTCCAGGTTTCTTAACTGGTCTATTCGTGAGACTTCTTTCCAAACATATTATTTCCGATTTTCTTTATAATTGTTTAAGCAAAACTCACACACACTTCATGATAAACCATAACTATCATTTCACAATTAGATGTATAACTGTTTGGAATGAATGATTGTATATCAATATAAGATTTCTTATATATTTTCTGATATCAATTCAATCCATGATTTAAAGTGGAACCAGTTATATTATTTATTCACAGTATGGTCTATTCATGCATTATCTATATTCATAGACACAGGGTACACCTCTTTGTACCCCCAATACTAATTTATACGTTTTCAAAATATTGCTCCCAGTAATAGAGGAAGAAATACTCATGTCACCTGATCTAAATATGCATGTTATCACAGTAATATTCTGGACGCAAAATGCAAAATTCACACGTGTGATTGTACCAAAGCCTAAATGGACACTGAACATGGATTACTAAAAACATCCATGTCCAGCTTGCATAACGCTCTCAAATGTCAATCCTATCGGTGACTACATATTTGTTTCTTCCTAATATATTCAACCTCAAAACTGTTGAAAATGTCTAATACTATCACTCACCCTGTACTTTGCCTGTTTTCCTAATGTCTCTATTGATATCGGCTTTCCTATATATTTTCCCCAGTTCATCATTGTGACTGACCCTTCACATGTGCTGACATTGATATTCACTCTCTAACCAAAACCCAATTGCTAAAGAACTTTTGGTACAAATACTAAATTCACCCTTGTTCCAAAATCTACTGACTATCTTCCTGATCCTATTGATTATCCCTGTTTGAGTGGATGTTCTCCTCTACATTCAATCATCCAAGGTACAAGTCCTATGGCATTGTATATCGACTTATCTGAGACATGTGTGCAGAACGTAATTTAAAGCTATGTATCGCAATCAATTGCCCAATGCACTTCTGAGCTTCAAATCTCACCTAGATTTCTGTTTACATACTTATATTTCACCTCTGTATTCCTATAAATATTGCAGGGTCCCAATACCATTATTCATCCCACAGAATGATTCCTAAACCAAATCGATCCTGTTATTATCCCTAACCATACACTCTTGCCTCAATCTAACATTACAAAAGAGCAGGGACAGAGTTCATCTTACAATACAGGAATGTAGGGGATCTTACACCTGCTGAGAACCTCAAATTTCTATGCAGAAATGATCCCTGGAGAAGATGTAGGCAGCTATGAAGGACCTGAGAGAGCAAAAGCCATCTTCCATGGCAAACACCCTGTGATAACGAAGGGATGTGTATGAATCAGCCTCTCTTTTCTTAATGTAGAGAAGATGGACCAAACCAGACCTGCGTGGAGAGGTGTTCCCGGGTGGCCATTGTTGATATACCATTCAAACTTGTCAAAGTGTCACAGGAAGTAGGGGCAGCCTCCATCTCATGAGACCCATGAAAGCAACTGTTAGGACAAAGTGGTTGCCAAGGCAGTGATCTCATTCAGTTCCTGAAGGAGGTGACCTACCTAACTTCGTTGGTGATGTAACTCTCTGAAATTGGGATCCAAGAAGCCAGGCACCCAGAGCCAGTCCCAGTCCCAGTCCCAGTGGTCGAACTTGTTTGGATTTACCAAGGACAGAGTCAGTCTTTCTTGGTACCTAATGATATGAGGATGGCCAAATGCCAGTAGAGCTCAGAAAAGGGGCCTTTCCCTAGATAGCAGGTATTGGCTCAATGCTGCCTGCTGACAACTTCGTAGAGTGGGCCAAGAAGAACAGATCTGAGACAGGCCAGGCCATTTTGGGGCAACATAGTATGGCCCACCAGTCAGAGGACACTCCAGATAGTCACAGACCTACTTGGGGGAAGGAGGTGCTTTTGTGGATGTGGATGTGAGTTTGTGGTTTTGTCTCATGTTCTGAAAATAGGTAGGAATGGTGGTTTGTATGGTTTGGAGTTGACTGTTTCTAGGAAGCCGTTTGGCAAGGCGAGTGTTTCTATGTCTGTGTATCCACTGTGTTCGTGGTTGTAGTCTTTAGAAAAGAGAATGCATCAATGGAGGTTTCCTGTCTAGTTGGAAGCTTCCCAGCATTCATCCTGCCCACTTTATAAATGGACTGTGGCTTGCCTTATGGATGGGCAACACCTACTATCTTCCTAAGGTCCTCTACACATCTTGATTTCTGGCCTCTCTCCAGAATAGGCTCATGGTTTTGTGGCCAAGATATGTACCACCTCCAAAATCTGTTACATGGCCATGTAATGGATAGCTGAAGGGAATGGGAACATCTCAGAAAACTCAGATATCAGTGTAACCAGTAAAGTCTCAGTTTAAAAACCTTGCTTTGGCCCATTTGCTTACCTATGGTTATGTTGCCCTGAATGTCAGGAAGGTATTTGCCTCAGGCCACCCCTTTCTGAAGCCTGAAGAAAACATTTTTCAAATGGAAATGAATGGGCATCACCTGTGGATCTTTGCTTAATTGCTTTGGAAAGAGATGTGTCTGAATCAGCCTCTTGGCCCTGTGTGAGGTTGGGGCTTTGATTCTCAGAAGGTGATAGATCTTAAGAAAGATCCCATGTGTGCTTGGGTGTTCTATTGCCTCCAACTCACATAAAGGATTTATACCCGACAATCAGTAGGATTAAATTGGAGAATCAGAACAGTATTAACGGCAGGCCTATTTGATCACTCCTGGTTCACAGGAAGGGTGTCTAGGTCACCCTGACTTTAGGCAAATGAGGGGCAAGGGAGTTTATTTTGGAAACTGTCTTGGGCTTCGCCCCTCATGGAAAATTCCATTCAGAGGTTACGATGAGTGTCTATATGGAAGATGATGAGGGCCATGTGGCAGTGTTTTGGTTTTAATTGTGGTCATTTGTGTGCTGGTTGGAAGAGATGACTGGGTACACCCGGACCTGAACTCTGGTGTGATTCCCCTTAGAGACTGAGTTCTGGAACTGACTTCAGGGAAGTATTGCCATTAATTTTGGTGGGATTTTAGGAGGCCACACATGAGAGTCGCCCTTGGAAACTGAGATCTAGTCTCAGGGTGTCTTTCCACAGTGCACTGGGAATCTCCACCAGGATATAAGACGATTTTATTCTGAAAGACTTGGCAACCATAGTAAAGAGTCAAAACACATATTGAACTCACATTGAGTAGACATCAATGGGTCAGGCTTCATGTGACATTTTGGCCACTCGTTGGGAAGCGTTGCCTTTTAGAGTTCTCCAGAGCTTTCATCCTCACCATTTAATGGTTCCTGAATGAATTGAAAAACCAGTGCATCCAACTTGATACTTGAAAAATGGCTAGATAAATACCATGAAATTTTTGAAATTCCCATGACCAGGTGGCACTGGAGAACCTTTGGATGTCCTGTTGCTGATCATGAGTGTACCAGACAGTGCCTTGAATCACTGGGTTTCATGAAAATGGTGTAGAACAGAGATGCCAGTAAGTTGGAATTTGCTGAGTAGTGGGCCTAGAACAGTGGTGGGCAGGTGTGTGATTAAACATCTGTGTTGGTGTCATGTGGATTGGCCATTGGCTTCCAAATGGCTTTTGACTGACATGGTGCAGCCAGCAGACCCTTGCATGTAAAGGCATCTTGTTATATGGAGAGGTTTCAGGGCAATGTTCAGAATCAAGTTGCTAGGGACAAGGGGGAAGTCTATGTTGGATATAAGACTGGTTGGTGGATTCTCCTGGCAGACCCTGACCCACCACACATGACAGAACTCCCTCCAGCACTGTGTCCCAGTTGAACTACTTGTATTTCGTGAAGCAAACACCAAACTCCCATTGCAGCAGCTAGAAAGACCATGAAAAATGGAGGATGACCACATGGCTTCAGAGTCCACACAGGAAGACACTTAGCCCCCATTGGCCACAGTTTACATACAAAGAGAGAATTCTGCACTACTGCCTCATGTTCATTAAAGAATAAGAAAACATGTTCTCCAGGTTACATAGATGCAGACCCAGCTTTGATGGTCTCACTGCAAAGGAAGCTAAAGCTCCTGACTACAACATATATATCCAGTGCCCAAACTCAGAGGCAGTTTCTCATAAGTCTTCCGGTCAGCAGAGCACCATGTTTGTGAAGTGTTTACCCTGTCCCTTACTTTTGGAAACTCTTCTACCACCCCCAAAGTTGTGAACTCCTGAGCATATTCCATTCCAGATAAGTATTTATAGATTTTCTAACTCTTCTCCTCTAATTGTGTCTAACTTGGGGCGAAGGTAATGTCAAGGCATTGTTCTTGATGAGAGTGGGATGATTATTTTAGCACATATTTGCATAAACATTGGATTGATTTTCCTAATTTTCATTCGAAATACTGAATCACTCCCACTAACCCATACCCTACTAGACTCTATATTCTGACTCCTAATCCTAATATAATGGAGAAAAATAACCCAAAATGAATAGACATACAAGCATTTCAGAGGAGGCATGGTGTATAATTGGACTTGCCTTTTGCATTATGTAGAATTGGAGTTATAAATCTAGTCAATTTTTTGTTGAAATAGTTCTCCATGTGTTTTTTTAACTTTTGTTGTTTGTTGTTCAAAACATTATATAGTTCTTGATATATCATATTTCACACTTTGATTCAAGTGAGTTATGAACTCCCATTTTTATCCAGTATATAGATTGCAAAATCATATCAGTTACGCATCCATTGATTTACATATTGCCATACTAGTGTCTGTTGTATTTTGCTGCCTTTCCTATCCTCTACTATCCCCCCTCCCCTCCCCTCCCCTCCCATCTTCTCTCTCTACCCCCTATACTGTAATTTATTTTTCCCCCTTGTATTTTTCCCTTTCCCCTCACTTCCTCTTGTCCGTAATTTTGTATAACCCTGAGGGTTTTCTTCCATTTCCATGTAATTTCCCTTCTCTCTCCCTTTCCCTCCTACCTCTCATCCCAGTTTAATGTTAATCTTCTTCTCATGCTCTTTATCCCTACTCTGTTCTTAGTTACTCTCCTTATATCAAAGAAGACATTTGGCATTAGATTTTTAGGGATTGGCTTCCTTCACTTAGCATAATCTGCTCTAATGCCATTCATTTCCCTGCAAATTCTATGATTTTGTCATTTTTTAATGCTGAGTTAAACTCCATTGTGGCCTCTGGCGTGCGCCCAGGTTTCCGTTCCTGTCTTCCTGTTTGTTAATTTCTGGCCTATTTATTGTTGTGACCAGGACCTTAGTCAATGCCTTAGTCTGTCTTTTGCATCTCTCATCTTCCCTTTGCTCCCTTTCTTTCTCTTTGTTTCTCTCATATAGTATACTTTCTCGGCTTCTCTGACTAAATCTCCCAAAGTCATATCTTGTGATCCCTCTAAGAGTTGTAACTTTCTTTTAATATCCAGGGCAGCTTGCCCAATGAAGGCCATCATGACAGATGCCTTTTGATCCTCTGCCTGAGGATCAATAGGGGCTCGAGCCTTTGACTGAGGGGGAAACCTGTCCTCAGGGAAGACTTAAAAAAGCGGAGCTTGCGATTGCCTCAGCAGACACCACCGAAAGACAGATCCAGGAGGAGAGTGGGGATGACACATGGTGAGTGACCCACCATGGGACAAGCAGTTTCGTCACATGATTTGTTTTTGTCAGGCCTCAAGGAGGCCCTCAAGACATAGGGGGCACATGTTAAGAAAAAGGACTTAAAATTATTCTTTTCATACATAGGAGAATTATGTCCATGGTTTCCCCCTGAAGGGTCCATTGATGGTAGAAAATGGCTTAGAGTAGGAGACTGTTTAAACCATTTTTTTTGTTGTTGTTGAAGAAAAAGTCCTAGAACAAAGGTATATTAGACCTTTTGTAGACATTAATATTTTATTAGATTTTTAAACACCTAGAAAAATTTGTAAGTTTAAATTTAAAGACATTTATATTTATCTGTTTATCCAATTTAAATCGAACCATTTAAATCACGTGAATTAAAGATCTTTGGATCCACTTTGAAATAGTAAGCTTGCCTTAATTTGATTTTAATTGGAGTCAGTGGTCTTTTCTTGCATCCTGGTGTAATATTTTGTAGTTTCCCATCGAGATGACCCTGCCCCAATAGATCACAAGACCAGACTACTGGAAATTCTGAAGCTGGCCTTCCCTCCAGGGCTCCGGCATGAAGAGGCAATTTCCAAGGCCTTGGTGTGAGATTTTGGTCCAGGGAGCACTGCAGTGAACCACCGCCCTAAAACTATTAGCAAGCACATGGTGGAGGAGGCCTCCATAGGTAACTGGCGCCTATATAACATCTGATATCCGGTTAAGGGAGATCTCTTCTGATGACAGAGTGGTGTCCTGGGGAGACACACATATACTCCTGTCTGGTACAGTAACGAGAATCATTCTGTCCTCTGTTATGTTCTGTAGGGAATTCCTCTGAAAGCATAGAGAGGTGCCAATGGGCACGCAGGAGCTCCTATCCCAGAGCTTTAGCAAGACGTTGCATAGTTCCTCTGTTTTTCTGTTTCTGCGCTGGTTTTCTGTTTTTTTTGTGTGTTTTGTTCTGTGTTTCATATGTTTTTTTTTTGGGGGGGTTTGTTTTAGTGTGTTTTGTTGTGTGATTTCTGTGGTAAAACTTAACTGAAAATGGGTAATAAAGCAAGTAAACTGACACCCATTTGGACTGTGTTTTAAAGAACTGTGATGAACTTTAATACCCTTTGTTAAGCAGGATGAGAGAAACCCCTAGCTGGCTGCCTGGAGCACACCCACTGCAGAGGGCAATGCCTGCTGGGGACCTAAGAACTGAGTATCTCCCAGGTTAACACGTGAAACTCCTTAAAACCCCTTGTCCCTTCAGATCGATAGAATCACAACCATTGGGCAGAGACCCCTGTTTTTCTCCTTTGTTAGCAAAGCAGTAAATCTCCCTTTTTCTTTTTCTCAAACCCTGTCCTCATTATTAAATTGGTATTAATTGGCTTCAAAATCAGGAACCAAACTTTAAGTTACAATTTTTGGTACCCCCCACACCCCGGAACTCTTTGAGAGCTGACTACTGAAATGTTAGGAGACGGAGCGTGCTTGGGGTGGAACCGAACAAGAGGAGCTAATCCTGTAAGTGAAAGGAGGGACTGAGGGACTTCCAGCAGCTGCCCAAGCCCTGTTGCTTCAGAGAATTACCTACTTCCTTCCCTGCACTGTAAGGATTTTGCCATCTCTGCTTTCTTAAAAAAGAGAAAAAGAAAAAGGGGACACTAAATACAGTAAAGTCACCATGGAGACCCTTGATTTTACATTTCAGGTTGTCCCTCTGTGAAAACATCTGGTTCCCTTGTGGGAAAATCTATGGTGCCACTGGTGTAGGAGATTTTTCTCTTATCTGCTCTGGTTTAAAGGCTTCTGTCTGTAAGCCATAGTCTGGAGCTCCTTTCAGTCTGTCTTGTGTCTTTGTTTCTGGCCCTTTAAGACATGTGCAATAATGTGTTGATATTATAAACCATTTCTTGGGAATGATCTTAGCTGAATGTGTATCTAAATGATGATGTTTTATTGTAACAATCTGGCATCTGAATGGGTTTTTGAAGCATTGCACAATCTTGCAGTTAAAAGTCGGGTTTAGGAAATTGTTTAGTTTATGATTTCAGATAATTCATGCCAGAGAACTTAAATACTTAGGATGGAAAACTAGAGAACTCTACTTCCAAGTTGGCAAGTAACTTCCCAATCATTCAGGCTTTTTTTTCACCAATTTTTAATTGGGTAGCCTGGGAAAATGTCACTGTGTCTACCAGTGCATTAATTTGGACAAGGATAGTAAATCATAGTATGGTATCTGTTGACAAAACAAGATATAAAGATGTAAAATTTTGTAAACTGTGTCTTAAACTTGTATCATAAAATTTTGTGAATTTTGTCTTAAAATTGTATTATAATTTTCAACATCTGAACCTGAAAATTATGGTTGAAATGCCTTAGGCCTGAGGTGTCTGCTCAGAATAGCAGCTTTTTCCTGCTCCTTCCAGACCTCAGCCAGGACTTATGTTGAATGGCAAATGAAAGAGGCCTGCAAGCTCAGTAGGAGAGTGATCTGAGGCCTAAAAAAAATTAAATTGTATGGTATTTACTAATTAATGGCCAGTCAATTTTTCTAGGACTCTTATTTTTTCCTTAGATTCTTTATTTTTTTTGAGCTCATGACTTTGATCCTAAAAACCTAGGATGATGTTTTTCTGACCAGTTCTATCTTTGACTAACTGTGTAGTTTTTGAAACATTGCAATGGATATTTCACCTGGAAAAGCTACAAGGCCTTTACTATTATTATGTGTGCACAATTTTGGTATGTGTTGTATGTCTATATATTCATTTGTCCGTATATCATATATATAATACACAAATTAACATTTATAAAGAGCACTCATTAAAACAAAAACGCTCATAAAAACAAATTTTAAAAAGTGGATCCAAAGATCTTTAATTCAAGTGATTTAAATAGTTGAATTTAAATTGGATAAAGAGATAAAAATAAATGTCTTTAAATTTAAGCTTACAAGTTTTTCTAGGTGTTCAAAAATCTAATAAAATATTAATGTCTACAAATGTTCTAATATGCCTTGGTTCTAAGACTTTTCCTTCAACAAAAAAATGGTTTACACTGTTCAATATATTTGTCTAATATATTGATAAATAAGTAAAGTAAATTTGATATGGGATTACTCATTCATGAGTACTTTTGTTAGATATCTGATTGATTTACTAAGGTCTGTATAAGTTTGTACTAATGTCTGTATAAGATTGTAATAATCAGTCGTGTTAAAGAGACAAAAATTTCTTAAAACATAAGTTTACCCATAACATTGTGTTTATTAAGTTTTATTTTTTCTAGAGCAAGCAACCATAAAAATTAAACAACTGATTAAATAAGAACTGTTATTTTAGAGCACTGTACTGCCATTTATTTAAAAGCTAAACTTGGTTAATGTAGAAACTTCAATGTAATTGTGATGCTATTAATGTGCTCATATCTTTCAGGTATACGAATCTGTAAGGTAGAAACTTTAAAAGAGCATTATTTCAAGCTGGTGTTCTGAAGTTGTATGGTAAAAAAATATATTGGGCATTCATTTACTTCTTGTCAATAAGATATGTAAAGTTGTATGTTACTTTTTACATTGGGGAACAATTTAAATGTATTTTTATGTTAATGAGAGTCTAATCTATATAAAGGTTAAAAACTTTCAGCCTTTCTTAAATTCATGTTTTAAATGTGATATCATATGGTGTTAACTAATGTTCATGTGACCTCAAATAATATATGTAATCTTTGTAAAATGATATTTAAAAAAACAAAGATCATCTTTAGAAGTAAAACACTTAAGTTTTATAAAGAGCCCTGCCTTACCTGAGATAAGGCTCTGTGTCCCATCTTACTATATGTGAGAATGACTACGAAAGCAGTAGGTCAGATATTATTTCATTTAAAGTTATGTTCAAAAGTTGTTTTTTTTTCTGTCAAGATTTCTAGGATCTCAAACAGGGGATATAATGTATAACTCAGCTTAAAACTTCAGGGTAGCTATTACACGAACTAAGTATTTTTACTCTTGTTAAAAAATTTTATTTTGTAATTTCCTTATAAGTGATCTAAAGATTCCTTGTTAGTGTTTTACAGAAGTGTTGCTTTAAGAACACAACATGGGTTAATTTAAGATAATAAGTCATCACCTACAAGACAGACAGAATAATACAGATCCCAGTTAATAAAAAAGATAAATAATTATAAAGTTATAGACATTAAAGCCCAGTACTCTTAATATAAGGCTGTTAAAATTTATTTGATGGATGATTAAGATTAGGATTTATATTAAAGTTACATGAAAAGGGACAAGAAAACCAATATTTGGCTCTTGCCCTCTGAGTCAGTCTGAATCCAGGGAACAAGGGACTTCTCAAAAACCTTTGCAACTCTGGGCCTCATATCTTCCTAATTAGGGAGATTAATGAGACCCCTGGAGAACAGAAAGCCAATCAGTGCATTTGCTAAGAAGAGGAGAGTCATCAGAGAAGGGAGACATCCCTGATGCTTCCAAGGGTAGCCACATGGTCAAGCAAGACCTGGACCCACCTAGCGCAAATGGCACTAGCAGAACTGAGAAGCTGCTCTCAAGTTTCCCCAGGAATGACTCCCATAAAAGCTCAGCTGACTGTTAACAATAGATAGAAACAAAAGTCAGTTTGACTGTTTCATGATAAACACTTAGGAAAGACAGTTAAAACCAAAATACAGCCATTCCTGGGCATTTTAAATAATAATATTAATAATAATAATAATAATTTTTTATACACATTATGTTAGCCTCCCAAAATAAGTAAGACTGGAGGCTACAAAGAAGGATTCCCAGAAAGGAATGCCTGATAACTATAAAAAGAGACTATCAAGAGGAGCTGCCAGAGGCAGAAATTTTTAGTTTAAGGCCTACAGATATTCCTAACCTACAGGTAGGGTTGGTGTTTGCTAGTACGATTATCCAGCCCTGAGTAACAGAATTAAAGGTTTCTCTATTACACACAGAGGTCATACTAGTAAAATGATTTTGCAAGATCAGATGATATTAAATCATTAAACTGTATCTTATGGAGAGGGATAACTGTAACACTAAATGTTAAATATTAAGTTGACAGTCCTGATAACTGGGAATATTAAAGCCTGCTGAGGGAACTTCTATACAGTGACATGTTCCAGCTGCTGCAACATTTTTTCAGTACTCATGGTTCTTGTTTCTCACACAGAAGAACCCATCCCCAGATGAATTTACAACCTGTTCTTCCCCAACCAGACTTCAAAACGAACTGATTTCTAAAAGGCAACTCATGTTCCTCAACTGACTTCTAAAAAGCAACTCATGTCCCTTATACTGTGCCCACTCACGTCACTCTCTCTCATCTCAGAAGAAGCCAAAATGAGTGACGCCTCTCGTCTTACAACTATGGAGCCAAAAATAAATAGAATATCAATATAAGTAATTAATTAAGTCAGGTAAAACCAGGAATCCAATTTTGGGTGAGTTCTAAAAATTTGGAGACTGTTACCTGAGGGATTAAAATTCCCTCATTGCTCTTTCCCTACCCTATCAAAAATTTGGAAGGGACACATTAAAAAAGGGGGAATGATTTGCATTTCTCTGACTGCTAGAGATGGTGAGCATTTGTTCATATACTTGTTGATTGATTGTATGTCCTCCTCTGAGAAATTTCTGTTCAGGTCCTTGGCCCATTTGTTGATTGGGTTATTCGTTATCTCATTGTCTAATTTTTTTAGTTCTTTGTATATTCTGAATATTAGCGCTCTGTCTGAAGTGTGAGGAGTAAAGATTTGTTCCCAGGACGTAGGCTCCCTATTTACCTCTCTTATTGTTTCTTTTGCTGAGAAAAAACTTTTTAGTTTGAGTAAGTCCCTTTTGTTGATTCTAGTTATTAACTGTTGTGCTATGGGTGTCCTATTGAGGAATTTGGAGCCCGACCCCACAGTATGTAGATCATAGTCAACTTTTTCTTCTATCAAATGCCATGTCTCTGATTTGATATCAAGTTCCTTGATCCACTTTGAGTTAACTTTTGTGCATGGCGAGAGTAAGGGATTCAGTTTCATTTTGTTGCAAATCTCACTCCAGTAAGATTGGCAGCCATTAGGAAGTCAAACAGCAACAAGTGCTGGGGAGGATGTGGGGAAAAGGGTACTCTTGTACATTGCTGGTGGGACTGAAAATTGGTGCGGCCAATTTGGAAAGCAGTATGGAGATTTCTTGGAAAGCTCGGAATGGAACCACCATTTGATCCAGCTATTCCCCTACTCGGTCTATTCCCTAAAGACCTAAAAAGAGCACACAATAGGGACACTGCTACATCCATGTTCATAGCAGCACAATTCACAATAGCAAGACTGTGGAACCAACCTAGATGCCCTTCAATAGACGAATGGATAAAAAAAATGTGGCATTTATACACAATGGAGTATTACTCTGCATTAAGAAATGACAAAATCATAGAATTTGGAGGGAAATGGATGGCATTAGAGCAGATTATGCTAAGTGAAGCTAGCCAATCCCTTAAAAACAAATGCCAAATGTCTTCTTTGATATAAGGAGAGTAACTAAGAACAGAGTAGGGACGAAGAGCATGAGAAGAAGATTAACATTAAACAGGGATGAGAGGTGAAAGGGAAAGGGAGAGAGAAGGGAAATTGCATGTAAATGGAAGGAGACCCTCAGGGGTATACAAAATTACATAAAAGAGGAAGTGAGGGGAAAGGAGAAAAATTTAAGGGGGAGAAATGAACTACAGTAGAGGGGGTAGAGAGAGAAGAGGGGAGGGGAGGGGGGAGGGGGGATAGTAGAGGATAGGAAAGGCAGCAGAATACAACAGACACCATAATGGCAATATGTAAATCAATGGTTCTGCAACTGATGTGATTTTGCAATCTGTATATGGGGTAAAAATGGGAGCTAATATCCCACTTGAATCAAAGTGTGAAATATGATATATCAAGAACTATGTAATGTTTTGAACAACCTACAATAAAAATTAATTTAAAAAATATTAAAAAGCAAAAAAAAATGGGGGTTGGAATGATAAACCCAACCTGATCATTTATTAAAATTGGGAGCCATCTTGCCACAAAGTCATGAAAAGATAATTTTGCTTTCCTATAAATTACTGCAAATTCTGAATCTGCTTGGAATGCCTGTCCGTGCCTTGAACTCACCCATGCCTGGCTCTCTGACCAGATAGCAGCCCTCTCTGAAAATTTAGTGACACCTCATAAATATTGGCCTTCTCTGGCCAGACAACGACTCTCGTGAGTCTCTAATGGTCCTCATAAATTCTGATGATGGGGCCAGCAAAAAAAAAATTGTAAACTAGCAATAGCGTGATGCTTCTCCGAGTTCTGTTATCTGTAACCCCCCTTTAGTGTAACTTACTGGACTATAAAGCTGGGCTGTAGGAAAGGTGGGGTTGCTGTCTTGTTTCTGCCATTTTGAGAGGGATAGGCAGCTCAGCCAGTGGAAAAATAATAAGCTTGCTTTAATTTGATTTTAATTGGAGTCAGTGGTCTTTTCTCCTGTCCTGGTCAAACAGGTAAACACTCCACAAACATGGAGCTCTGCCGGCCTAAAACTTATTGAGAAACTCTCCCTGACCTTGGGCACTTGAAATATATGTTGTTGTCAGGAGCTTTAGCTTCTTTGTAGTGAGACCATCAGAGCTGGGTCTGCATCTATGTGACCTGGAGGACATGGTTTCTTATTTTCCAATGAACATGAGGCAGGAGTGCAGAATTCTCTCTTTGTAGGGAAACTGTTGTCACTGAAGGCTAAGTGTCTCCCCATGTGGTATGTGAAGCCATTTGCGCATCTTCCACATTTCATGGTGTTTCTTGCTGCTGCACTGGGGGTTTAGTATTTGCTTCATGAAATACAAGGAGATCAACAGGGACTCAGTGCTGGAGGGATTTCTCACACGTGTGGTGGGTCAGGGTCTCCAGGAGAATCCACCAATGAGGCTTATATCCCACATAGCTTGCCCCCTCAACCATTGCAACCTGATTCTGAACACGGCCCTGAAACCTCTAAATATAACAAGATGCCTTTATATGAAGAGATCAGACATATAGGGATTACTGGCTGCACCATGTCTGCCACAAGACATTTGGAAGTCAATGGCAGATCCAAATGGCCCCACCAGAGATATTTTATGACACAACTGCACACCACAGCTCTGGGTCACTACTCAGCAGGTGCCAACATACAGGATTCTTTCTTCTACACCATTTTCATGAAACCCAGTCAATCAAGGCACTCTCTGGTACACTCATGATCAGCAACTGGACATCCAAATGTTCTTCAGTGCCACTTGGTCATAAGAATTTCAAAAATTTCATGGTATTTATCTAGCCATTTTTCAAGGATGAAGTTGGATGCACTGTGAGTTTCAATTCTTTCAGGAACCATTAAATGGTGAGGAATTTCATTTCAATGAAAGCTCTGGAGGACTCTCACAGGCAAGGCTTCCCATGGAGTGGCCAAAAGGTCACATGAAGCCAGGCCCATTGAGGTCTACAATGCTAGGTCCATGTGTGTTTTGAATCTCAACTATGGTTGCCAAGTCTTTCAGAATAAAATCATGTGATATCGTAGCTGAGATTCCCAGTGTTCTGTGGAGAGCCACCTGGGCCTATATCTCAGTTTCCAATGGGGACTCTCATGCGTGGCCTCCTGAAATCCCAACACAATTCATGGCAATTCTTCTCTGAGGTCAGGTCCAGAACGCAGTCTCTAAGGGGAATCACACCAAAGTTCAAGCCATGGTGGACACAGTTATGTCTTCCAACTGCCACACAAATGACCACAATTAAAACCAAAACACTTTCACATAGCCCTCGTCTTCTTCCATGTAGACACTCATCAAATCCTCTGGCTGGACGTTTCCAAAAGGGGTGAAGTCCAAGACCCTGTCCAAAATATGCTCCCTCGCCCCTATGTTGCCTAAGGTCAGTGTGGCCTAAACACCTTTCCTGTGAACCAGGAGTGATCAAATAGGCCTGACCTTATTACTGCTCCACTTCTCCAATTTGAGGCCTACTGACTGCCAGGTATAAATTCTTTATATGAATGGGAGTCATGAAAAAACCCAAGCATCTATGGTCTAGCCTTTGCAGGCCAGGATGGAGGTCAGGAACCTTACAGAAGATGGCGAGAGACTTCATACACAATGACTGCTATTTTGACCATTTTGTATTTGTAGCACACATGGAATCTTACCTTAGATCCATCAGGTGTTAAGAATCTAAGCAGCAGCCTCACACAGGTTCACGAGGCTGATTCAGACACATCCCTTTTGGAAGCAATTAAGCAAAGAGCCACAGGTGATGCCCATTCATTTCCATTTGAAAACTGTTTTCTTAAGGCTTCACAAAGGGGTGGCCTGAGGCAAAGACCTTCCTGACATTCAGGGCAATGAAGCAATAGGTAAGCAAATGGCCCAAAGCAAGGATTCTCCACTGAGACTTTACTGGTCACATTGATATCTGAGTTTTCTGAGATCCTCCCATTCCCTTCAGTTATCATGTACATGGCCATGTCACAGTGCTTGGAGGTGGTACATATTTGGACACAAAACCATGAGCCAATTCTTGAGAGTGGCCAGAATTCAGGAAGAAAACAGAAACGTAGTAAGATAGTAGGTGTTGCCCATCCATAAGGCAAGTCACAGTCCATGCGTTAATTGGGCAGGATGAATGCTGGGAAGCTTTCTACAAGACAGGAAACATCCATTGATGCATTTTCTTTTCTAATGTCTACAACCACGGACACAGTGGGAGAAACAGACATAGAAACACTCGCCTTGTCAAACAATTTACTAGAAAAAGTCCATTCCAATCCAAACAAACCACCTTTCCTACCTATTCTCAGAACATGAGACAAAACCACACACTCACACCCACACCCACAAAGGCACCTCCTTCCCCCAAGTAGGTTTGTAACTATCCAGAGTGTCCTTTGACTGGTGGGTCATACTATGTTCCCCTGATATGGCCTATCCATTCTCAGATCTGGTCTCCTTGGCCAACTCTGTGACGTTGTCAGGAGCATGTGGAGAGCCACTACCTACTTTCTCAGGAAAGGTCCCTGGCATGTGGCCATCCTCACATCAGTAGGTACCAAGAAAGACTGATTCTGTCCTTAGTAACACCAAACAAGTGAGCCCACTGGGACTGGGACTTGGATTGGCTCTCAGTGCCTGGCTTCCTGGATCCCAAGTTTAAAGTGTTCCATCACCAAGGAAGTGAGGTAGGTTACTTCCTTCAGGAATTTAATGAGGTCACTGCCTTGGCAAACACATTGTCCTAACAGTTGCTTCCAATGGTTCCATGAGATGGAGGCTGCCCCTACTTTCTGTGACATTTTCACAAGTTAGAATGATATATAAATCAAAGGCACCAAGAAACAGCGCTCCACAAAGGCCTGGTTTGTTCCGTCTCCTGTACATTAAGAGAGAGGCTGATTCAGCCACATCCCTTCATCCTGACCAGGTTTTTTGGCAATGGAAGATGACTTTTGCTCTCTCAGGTCCTTCATAGCTGCCTACATCTTCTTCAGGGATCATTTCTGCATGGACCTTTGAGGTTCTCAGCAAGTGGAAGATCCCCTACATCCCTATATTTTAAGGCTAACTCTGTCCCTGCTCTTCTCTAAAGTTAGATTGAGAGATCACTGTGTGGTTACGGTTAATAACAGTTTCGATTTGGGTTAGGAATCATTCTGCAGGATGAATAATGGTATTGGGAATCTGTGATATTTATAAGAATATAGACGTGAGTTAAAATTATGGAAACAGAAATCTAGGTAAGATTTGCATCCCAGAAGGGCATTGAGACCTTCATTGGGATACTTAGCAATGTTATACTTTCTGCACAAATGTCTCAGATAAATCCATACACAATGGCATAGGACGTTGTACCTTGGATGATTGAATGTCGAAGAGAACCTCCAGTCAAAAAGGGATAGTCGGTGGAATTAGGAAGATAGTCAGTAGGTTTAGAAAGAAGGGTGAGAATAAGATTTGGAAAAAAGTTCTTTACCAATAGGGTTTCGGTTAGAGAGTGAATATTAATGTCAGCCCATGTTAAGTGTCAGTTACAATAATGAATTTGGGAAAATATGTAGGAAAGGAGGTATCAATAGAGACCTTAGGAAATCAGGCAAATTATTAAGTGAGTCATAGGATTAGGCATTTTCAACAGGGTTGAGGTTGAATATATAACCTTAGGAAGAAAGAAATATGTAGTCACCAATAGAATTGACATTTGAGAGCATTAGGCAACCTGGACATGAATGTTTTTAGTAATTCATGCTCACTTTCCATTTAGGCTTTGTTGAAAATAAATAAAATAGGTACTTGTCTCTTCCTGTTTTTCTGTATGCTTAAGAAAACACTCTTGAAATCTTGAAAACTTTTTGCTAATCTTGTTCCCAGAATGTGCTGTCCCCAACTGCCAAACTGCAGAATGTACACCCTCACCCGTTTACATGCAAACCGCCCACTTGCCCTGACCCATCAATAAACTTCCCTCCCTGCCCTCTTCAAGAAAAGTATATAAGCTCTGCTTAAGCTGTTCTCAGTGCTCTCTGCTCTATTCAAGTGAGGTCTGAGCCCCAGAATTTTGGGTGCTTTGCTGTTGCATGAGACAGTGTCTTGGTGGTCTCTTCCTCCAATGGTCGCCTGACCATTACATCTGAGGGCCCCAGCGAGTTCCAGCAGCGTTGGACGAAAGACCCCCAATAGGCTCATCTCAGGTTAAGTAAGGCGCCACTTTCTTGTTTCAGGTTTCAGGTTAGGGATGGGCAAAATGGCTATTGGTGATGAGCATGAGCTCTCTCTGACGGTGGCTGACAGAAGTGTCACAGAGCCACAGGCCACGTCTCTGGGGGATGCCCCAGAGAACTCGGGAAACCGAGTAACAATAGTCTCCTAAACTCAGTGATATTTTGTTTTGGATTCGGTATTGTCAGCCCATCAGGTTTTCCTGGCTACTCAGTCCTGTTCTCAGTATTGGACGTCCATTGCCTGTCTTTATTGTCTTGTCTTGTCTGTGTCGTGTGTCATTGCTTTCACTATTTGTGTATCTTTCATATGGGACAGAACACTTCAATGCCTCTGTCCCTGAACCTTGATCACTGGACCAAAGTCTGCTTAAAGGCTCAGAATCTTCTTTTTTTCAGTAAAACGTCAGATCTGGAAGACTCTATGTGTCTCAGAATGACCCACCTTTGGAGTCGGATGGCCCCCAGAAGGATCTTTCTACTTCACACTAATTCAAAAACTCAGAGATATTGTCTTTCAGCCGGGTCCACATAGCCATCCAGATCAACAGCAATATATCTTTAGTTTGCAGGACCTCTGCAAATCTCCTCTTCCATGGTTGAAGCCTTTCCTTGTCCCTGTCCCCGCTCCTACTGGTTCTCCCACTTTTCTATCTCTCAAACCCTCTGCTCCCCCTCCTCCACCCTCTGTTGTCCCTGAGTCTCAAGACTCTACTGGACTCTCTTCCCCCTCCTTATGCCCTGCCCTTGTCCTCCAACCCCAAACACCCTCTAAGTGATTCCCCTGCTGCTGACTCAGACTCTCCACCATTGGAGGAATATAGGCCAGCCCAGCGCCCTCCAGGTGACTACCCCACGGCACACACAGCCCCTCCTTCCTTGGAGGTAGCTGGCCCGGCCAAAAGAACACAAAGTACTCGCTGGGGGGGTTAAACTTTGAAGTGGATACAGGGTAAGTATACTCAGCCCTTAAGGCCCCATTGGGCCATCTATCAAACAAAAAGGACTCTAGTTCAAGGGGCTAATGGGAGTAAATATGGGGCTTAGACAACTAAGAGGACCATGGACCTGGGGAAAGAAAAAATCCATCACTCGTTCCTAGTAATCCCAGAATGCCCGACCCCATTGATGGGCACACATCTGCTCAAAAAGCTCCAGGCCAGAATAACTTTTAACCCTGAAGGCCCCCAAGTGAAATTTCTAAATTTTTCAGTAAAAACTCCTATAGTCACGGCTTTTACTATGTCAGTAGAAGATGAACATCAACTTGTCAAACCCCCCAAGACTGATCAAACAGGCAAGCTACCCCGGAAATGGATAACAGATTACGCAGATGCCTAGGAAAAAAACTGCTGGGTTACACGTAGCCGTGAAACATCCTCCAATAACAGTGGAGTTAAAAACTTCAGCCCCCCCCATCAATGTCAAAAAATATCCTCTGAGCAAAAAAGCTAAAGATGGGATAAGGCCCCATATTCAGAAATATCTGGCCTTAAGGGTCCTAAGGCCCTGTCATTTGAACTGGAACACTGCCCTGTTACCAGTATAAAAATCCAGGAACCGGGGACTATCGCACCGTTCAAGACCAAAGAGAGATCTACAACAGAGTGCAGGACATTCACCCCACAGTACATAATCTGTACAATCTGCTTAGCACTCTGAACCATGAGCGGAAATGGTATACTGTTCTGGACTTAAAAGATGCTTTCTTTTGCTTGCCTCTGCATAAAGATAGTCAGTTGCTATTTGATTTCGAGTGGGTAGACCCAGAAACCGGGACGTCTGGTCAACTAACATGGACTAGACTCCCACAGGGGTTCAAAAACTCCCCCACTCTCTTTGATGAAGCCCTCCACAGAGACCCCAACAACTTCAGAACTATGCACCCTGACGTCACCCTGCTTCAATATGTCGATGACCTGCAACTGGCAGCCAACACCAAGAAAAACTGTGAGTCTGGAACCCAATTATTATTATACGAGCTTGCTCAACTCTGGTATAGTGCTTCTGCCAAAAAAGCCCAAATTTGCCAGCAAGAAGTAATCTTCCTGGACTATTCCCTTAGGGGCAGTAAGCGATGGCTCACTGAGACCAGAAAACAATCCATTGAGCAGATACCACCCCCATCTAACAGCAGACAACTCAGAGAGTTTCTTGGGACTGCTGGCTTATGCAGCTTATGGATACCTGGGTTTGCGTCCTTATCTGCTCCTTTATACCCGCTGTTAAAGAGAGATGCCCAATTCTAATGGACCCCTGAGCACCAGCAAGCTTTTGATAACATCGAAGGACACTGACACTGAAACCCTCAACTTCACTGAGCCCAGCTTGCATTTTCAGAAAGCCCTAACCTAAGTTAAAAATGTACATCAACTCACTCACCTTGGTTCAAAGAAACTGCAGGCATTCCTGAAGGATCAAGAACAGAGTTTTCCACTAACCGACTCAGAGCGAAAGAAATAACTGAACGGGTAACAAAAGCCTGCCGGGTCTGTCAATTGGTTAATGCTTACCCTTCCAACTTTCCTGCAGGAAAGCACCTACAAGAAACCAGACCAGGACGATTCTTGGAAGTGGACATTACTGAAATTAAGCCAGGATGTTATGGACTTAAATATCTCCTAGTCTTTGTAGATACATTTTCAGGATGAATTAATTGAAGCCTTCCCCCCCACACACACACACAAAAAAAAAAAACAACAACAAAATAAATGGCACAAATGGTGGTCAAGAAGATCCTGAAAGATATTTTTCTAAGATACGGACTGGCTAAGGCAATAGGGTCTGATAATGGACTGGCGTTAATTGCCCTGATAAGTCAGGGATTAGCCAGGACCCTGGGGATTAATTGGAAATTACATTGTGCTTATAGACCCCAGAGCTCAGTACAGGTAAAAAAAAAAATAATAGAACCATTAAAGAGAATTAACAAAATCAAGCTTAGAGATCGGCATAAAAGATCGATCTATTCTCCTGCTTTATGCACTGTTTCATGCAAGAAATACTCATACTCCTCTGTTTCCTTGTGTAACCTCACCCCCTATGAAATTCTCTATGGTCCCTCCTCCAGTAAGGGACCTAACCCAAACTCTAAGACCTAACGATCCCTTCCACACCCCCTTGCTTGACAGACTTAAAGCTCTTGAAAGAAATCAGCAATATCTGTGGAAACATCTGGCCACTGCCGACCAACCTGGGGACGAGGGGACTCCATATCGATACCAAGTAGGAGACTTCGTCTACATTAGACGACATCAGGTGTCATCCCTGGAACCCCACTGGAAAGGACCATATAAGGTGCTACATATAACACCTACAGTGGTAAATGTAGACGGAATCACTTCATGGATCCATGTCTCTCATCTCTGGCCTGCGCCCTGTCCAAAATCTGACTGGAAACTGGAAAAGACTGGTAACACTTTCAAAGTGCGTATTCGCCATGTGGATAAGGCTACAGACTCTCCCCTTGGCCAAGAGTAGTCCTAACCCTCATCAGCCTGTTCAGCAGTAATGGCTGATCACAAATCCTACTGTACAAGAAGTATGGTCTATCTTGCATACAGCCCCTTTAGGGACATGGTGGCCATCTCTCCACCCAGACATTTGTCAGCTGGCTATAGGTCTTTCCTATTGGGATATCCCTGATGAAGGGGATCCAACTAAAATTCCAATAAATCCTTTCCGTATCATAGGTAATAGAAACAAACATTATGGATGTAGGGACACGAGAGCCAGATGCAGGTTGGCTAGCCTAGATTACTATGTTTGCCCAGCGGACTATCAAAGCCACAAAAAGACATGGCTGTGTGGGGGAAATGCCGACTTCTTCTGTAAGTCATGGGAATGTGAGCATACAGGGGTGCCTGGTGGAACCCAAACTCCTCATCAAATTCAATACACAGCATTGGCCATATTACCAATTACACAACCAATACCGATGGCCCCCAGAGGGGTCTCTAGATCCTAAAATTCTCCGTGACCTTTTTAACTTCGGCAAGTGCTCAAAGGTGGAAGGAAATTCCCCTAAGTGGAGGCATTTTCCCTCCTTCGCTCACATCCTGAACTATGCTTATCCAATAGATCCTCACCCTCAGCTTTCTGCTCCAGACTCTCTGCTGCCACTCCCACCTCAGCAACCTGATTTCTTCCCTCCAATTACTAGATCAAAAACCCAAACCGCCTGTTCTCAGATTATTGCCCCCTTGCTGAGGTAGCAGGTACTGAGGTACCCATCCACCCACTCACTACTCTCTTCTCCTGTCAGTGCCCGCACCAGGTCCCACCAGGTCCTCTTACCAGCTAACCCAAAGCTCAAACCAGCTAAGGAGAGCCCTCAGACCCCTATCCAAGATGTAATGAAAATGGCCTTTAAAGTTGCTCTGTCATCACTGAAAACAGGTTACTAAGAATTTAAAGTCCCTCACATCCTTTTTGGGATACAAACTCCCATCTTCCCCTCTGCTCTATCTGTTCTACTGCTCAAGTTTTGTTGCCTGGAAAATTCCAAACCCCTTTCCCATTATTCTTTTACATGTCTCCTTCCTCATGCTCAGACCCAAGGTGCTGCTCTCAGACCCGCCTTCCCTGTCTTCCCCGTCTATACCAGGCCCACAGAAAAGTCTTAAATGACCTTCTCCAGCAGTCTTCACCATGGCTGACTTTAGGACTTTCAGCCAAAGAGTCCCTATAAAAGAGTTCAATGTAGATAAACTTCCCCTTTTCGTGTTTCCCTGTTCTATTTGGCCACTGGCTGGAAAAATCAGCACTCCTAAGCTAGACTCCCCCTTACTAGTTTTTCACAAAACATGTGAACAAGGCCTCTGGCCTTGAGCTGGGGCTTCACAGACATGGTTACATTTCTAAGATAAATAAGTTACCAAATGAGCTCCATTGTTACAGCTGGCAGTGAGAAAAAAAAAAAGAGAAGAAAAAAGCTCTCCCACTCCAGGTGTCCTTAAAATGTTAACTTGCCCAGAACAGATGAAAAAAACAATAGAAACGAAAACTTCTTTTTGTGAACTTATGCAGACTGTGAACTTCTGAGCCCCTTCCCTTACATGTTGGGTACAAAATTCGGAAACTACCTAAATTTGGAGATCAGGTGACTAATTGATTACAACAGAAGCAATGCCCTCTAAATCCGTTGCAACCAAATAGGTATGTTTCGCTGTCTTCGGTGCTATCTTAGGTGCCTTGAATTGTCGGTCCTTACAACAGTATAATTCTATATACTTAAACATTGTTTATGTTTTCATAAAATGGTCAACAGATGTGATTAATTATGTAATGTTCAGATGTTTCCCAGAGTGCTCTATCATGAGGCAGGTTAATTTAAATATCAAATACGGGGGCATACAACCCGGTTCCTCTGGGAACCTGTATCCCTCACTTTAGCCATCCTATTAGGAAAAGGAGCTGCTGCAGGTGTGGGCACAGGAATCACTGTCCTAGTCCATGTGACACAACAAATGACCCGATGAGAAGCAGCAATAGACCAAAATTTAAAGATATTAAAAACCTCCATCACAGTTTTATAGGAATCTTTAACCTCTCTCTCTGAAATTGTTTTACAGAACATGCGAGGGTTGGACCTCCTCTTCGTGAGAGAAGGGGGCTTTTGTGCTGCATTGAGGGAAAAAGTTGATTTTATGCCGACCATACTGGAGTTGTAAAAAAATCTATGAGTAAATTAAGAAGACGCCTAGAAGAGCACCAACAAGAGAGAGATGCACAAAAAGGGTGGTTTGAGTCTTTGTTCACACAGTCCCCCTGGTTAACTACGCTTTTATCAGCCCTGGCCAGTCCATTAATAATCCTCATTTCATTGCTAATTGTAGGACCCTGTTTGCTCAACCATCTAGTTTCCTTTCTACAAGCTTAAATTGGATAAGTTAAACTTATGGTAATCAGACAACAATATACCTCACTAGAAGACATAAAATGTGAGACCCCGCAATGCTCATTTTTATGATTAAAATTAACCAGAATAAGAAGTGGGGAATGAAAGGTTAATAAAATATGTACTTTTAACTTCTTGTTTTTCTGTATGCTTAACAAAATACTGATGAAATCTTGAAAACTGTTTGCTAATCTTGTTCCCAGAATGTGCTGTCCCCAATTGCCAAACTGTTGAATGTACTCCCTCTCCCATTGGCATGCAAACCACTCACTCGACCTGACCCATCAATAAATTTCCCTCCCTGCTCTCACCACGTAAATTGCATAAGCTCTGCTTAAGCTGTTCTTAGGGCTCTCTTCTCTATTCAAGTGAGCTCTGAGCCCCAGCATGCTGGACCCCCAATAAACCCTTTGCTGTTGCATGAGACAGTCTCTTCGTGGTCTCTTTTCCGACGCTCGCCCGACTTTACATTGGTACAATCATAAGTGTGAACATTCCTATGTGTGTCCAGAATATTACTATAATAAATAATATATGTAGATCAGGTAATAGGAGTTTTTCTTCCACATTTTTAGGGGAGCAATATTTTGGAGATATATGAATTAGTATTTTGGGTAGAAATAGGTGTACCATTTGTCTATGAATATAGAGATAATGCATGAATAGACAATACTGTGAATTAATAATATTACTGGTTCCAACTTTAAATAATGGATTGAATTGATATCTGAAAATATACAGGAAACCTTATATTGATATACTACATTTAATCCTACCCATTATACATCTGAATGAAATATTAGGGTTATGGATTTTCATGAAGAGTGTTTGAGTTTTGCTTCAAAAGTGATTATGGAAATTGAAAATAATGTGTTTGGAAAGAAGTCTCATGAAAAGACCAGTCCAGAAACCTGGAGGTATGCATGTGTTCTGAAGCAGAAAGTGATTTAAAGTGAAACAAACGCCTATATATTTGCTAACTTGTGGATGATAAATATATACGATGATGTGCAGAAATTGAAGAAATAGTAATGTACCAGTGTTGAATAAAAATGAACGTTAAAATACACATCATGTCCCATAGGAATCTACTTGAATTGATGTTAAACTGCGTCCGTTAATGTAGAAATATTAGAATTTGTATGCACCATTCACTGAAGTTAGTTTTCAGTACTAGGAAACAAATATGTATTTCAGGTAGATGAGTATTTCTGAGAATAATCTTGTGAAAAGTTGATTATAAATCCACATACATGAACATGAATGAATTCAGGGAGTGTATAATAAGACTCATACATTTCATATTTTGAAAAATCTGGAGAGTATATATATATATATATATATATATATATATATATATATATATATACACACACACACACTCACACAAACTGAGACTATAAAAATAGCAATATATATGCCAATTGAAATTCACCATGAAATATACATCATCCACAGATTCAAAAATATTCATGTTACTGAAGATAGATTTATGTATAATGTTGTTTAACTAGGAAGTTTACCCATACATTGAATTTTCAGTTCCAACAGCATTTAGGAGGAGTAATCTCTTCTCACATTTTGTATCTGCCAAGTCAGCCACCTCACAAGAATGTACGTGTGATACCAGGTAGGATTCTATATGTGCATATAAAAATACATGTGCTGAGTAGGCTACAGAGAGAGGGAGACAGGAATTCACATATTTGTTAACTTTAAAAACACATGGATAACTATTTCAACAGAAAATTGACTAGATTTATAACACATACCCTTTTTTATGCAAAAGGCAAGTCCAACTATACACCATGCCTCCTCTGAACTGCTTGGATTTCTATTCTGTTTGGGTTATTTTTCTCCATCATATTAGGAGTAGTAGTCAGAGTCCAGTAGGTTATGAGTTAGTGTCAGGGATCAGTATTTCAAATGGAAAATAGAATAATGAATCAAATGTGTATGCAAATATATGCTACACAAAAATCTTCCCACTCTCATCCAGAACAAATCCTTGACATTACCTTCGCCTGAAGTAAGTCACAATTAGAATAGAAGAGTTAGAAAATCTGTGAATACATATCTTGAGTGGAAAATGCTCAGAGTTCAGAACCTTGGAGGTGGTAGAGGAGTTTCCAAAAGTAAGGGACATGGTAAACACTCCTCTAACATGGAGGTCTGCTGGCGGAAAGACATCTTGAGAAACTGCCTCTGAGGTTGGGCACTTGAAACATACGTTATTTTCAGGAGCTTTAGCTTCCTTTGTAGTGAGACAATAAAATCTGGGTCTGCATCTATGTGACCTGGAGGATATGGTTTCTTATTTTCCAGTGAACATGAGGCAGCAGTGCTGAATTCACTCTTTGTAGGTAAACAGTGGCCACTGGAGTCTAATTGTCTCCCCATGTGGACTGTGGAGCCATTTGGTCATCCTCCACTTTTCGTGGTGTTTCCTGCTGTTGCACTGGGAGTTTGGTATTTGCTTCACAAAATACAAGAAGTTCAACAGGGACACAGTGCTGTAGGGAGTTCTGTTACGTGTTGTGTGTCAGGGTCTGCAGGAGAATGCAACAACAGGCTTCTTTCCCACATACTTTGCCCCCTTGTCCATAGCAACATGATTCTGAACATGGCCCTAAATCCTCTCCATATAAAAACATGCTTTTACATATTCGGGTCTCCTGGCTGCACCATGTTAGTCACAAAAAATTTGGAAGCCAATGAGAAATCCACATGGCCATAACACAGATGTATTATCACACAACTGCAGACCACTTCTCTAGGCCCAATACTCTGCAGGCTCTAACTTGCTTGCCCCCATGTCCATAGCAACTTGATTCTGAACATGGCCCTGAAATCTTTCAATATAAAAACATGCTTTTACATATACAGGTCTCCTGGCTGCACCATGGCAGTCACAATGAATTTGGAAGCCAATGGCAGAACCACATGGTCACAACACAGATGTATTATCACAAAACTGCACACCATTTCTCTAGGCCAACAACTCTGCAGGCTATAACTCAATGGCATCTCTGTTCTACACCATTTTCATGAAACCCAGTGAATTAAGGCAGGGTCTGGTACACTCAAGATCAGCAATAGGACATCCAAAGGTTCTCCAGTGCCACCTGGTCATGGGAATGTTAAAAATTTCATGGTATTTATCTGGCCATTTTTCAAGGATGAAGTTGGAGGCACTGTGGGTTTCAATTCATTCAGGAACCATTAAATGTTGAGGAAGTTCATTTCAAAGAAAGCTCTGGAGAACTCTCACAGGCAAGGCTTCCAAAAGAGTGGCCAAAAGGTCACATGAAGCCAGGCGCAGTGAGGTCTCCAATGTGAGGTCCATGTGTGTTTTGACTCAAAACTATCCCTGCCAAGTCTTTCAGAATAAAATCATGTGATATACTGGCTGAGATTCCCAGTACTCTTTGGAAAACCACCCTGGGCCTAGATCTCAGTTGCCAAGGGTGACTTTCATGCGTGGCCTCCTAATATCCCAACACTTTTCATGGCAATACTTCTCTGAGGTCAATTCCAGAACGCAGTCTCTAAGGGGAATCAAACCAGAGTTCAAGCCCAGGTTGACCCAGTCATCTCTTCACACCGCCAATCAAATGAACACAATTAAAAACAAAACACTATCACATGGCCCCATCTTCTTCCTTATAGACACTCATCATAACCACTGGTTGGAGCTTTCCATGAGGGGCACATTCCAAAAGAGTGTCCAAAATAAGCTCCCTTGCCCCTCATTTGGCTCAAGTCAGGGTGGGAAGGACACCCTTCCTGTGTACCAGGAGTGATCAAATAGGCCTGTCATTAATACTGCTCCGCTTTTCCAATTTGAGGCCTTCTGACTGTGGGGTTTAGATTCTTTATGTGAACTGGAGTCATGAGAAAAGACAAGCACCTCTGCAGAGATTTGAAGAACTCATTTGACCAAAAAGATCGCTATTCTCACTTGATTGATTTCAGGAACCTACAGAGAAAGGCAATAGAATTCATTCACAATGACTGAAATTTTTTGCGAATTTGGTTTTGGTTTCACACATGGGATCTTTCTTTAGATCCATCAGGTGCTGAGAATCTAAGCCACAGCCTCACACAGGGTAGAGAGCCTGATTCAGACACATCCCTTTCCGAAGCAATTTAGCAAGAGCCACAGGTGATGCCCATTCATTTCCATTTGAAAACTGTTTTCTTCAGGCTTCACAAAGGGGTAGCCTGAGCCCAACATCTTCCTGACATTCAGGGCAACAGAACAATAGGTAAGCAAAAGGCCCAAAGCATGGTATCTCCACTGAGATTTTTCTGGTCACACTCATATCTGAGTTTTCTGAGATACTGGCCATTCCCTTCAGGTATCCAGTACATGGACATGTCAAAGACCTTGGAGTTGGTACATATCTTGGACACAAAACAATGAGACTATTCTGGAGAGTTGCCAGAATTCAGGAAGAAAACAGGGACTTAGGAAGGTAGTAGGTTTTGCCAATCCATAAGGCAAGCTGCAGTCCATTCATAAATTGGGCAGGATGAATGCTGGGAATCTTTTTACTACACAGGACACATCCATTGTTGCATTGTCTTTTCTCATGTCTACAACCACGGACACAGTGGGATACACAGACACAGAAACACTCACCTTGTCAAATGACTTACTAGAAATAGTTCACTGAAAACCAAACAAACCGCCTTTCCTACCTATTCTCAGAACAAGAGACAAAACCACACACCCACACTCACAATGGCACCTCCTTCCCCTAAGTAGGTCTGTGACTATCCGGAGTGTTCTCTGACTGGTGGGCAATACTCTGTTCCCCCGAAATGGCCTGTATTCTCTCAGATCTGGTTTACTTGGCCAACTATGTGAAGTTGTCAGGAAAAAGTGGTGAGCCACTACCTGCTTTCTCAGGAAAGGTCCCTCTTCAGAGCTCTCCTGGCATTTGGCCATCCTCACATCAGTAGGTACCAAGAAAGACTGACTCTGTCCTTGGTAAATCCAAACAAGTGAGCCCACTGGGACTGGGACTGGAACTGCATCTGGGTGCCTGGCTTCTTGGATACCAAGTTCAGAGAGTTCCATCACCAAGGAAATGAGGTATGACACTTTCTTTGGAACTGAATGAGGTCACTGCCTTTGCAACCACTTGGTCCTAACAGTTGCTTCCAAGGGCCCCATGAGATGGAGGCTGCCCCTTCTTCCTCTGACACTTTCACAATTTAGAATGGTATATCAACCATAGGCACACACACAGGCCTGGTTTGGTCCATCTTCTCCACAATAAGAAGAGAGAGGCTGATTCAGACACATCCCTTCATCCTGACCAGGTGGTTTGTCATCGAAGATGACTTTTGCTCTTTCAGGTCCTTCATACCTGTCTACAACTTCTCCAGGTATCATTTCTGCATGGACCTTTGAGGATCTCAGCAGGTGGAAGGTCCCCTACTTTTCTGTATTGTAAGAACAACTTTGTCCCTGCTCTTCTGTAAAATGAGATTGAGGGAACAGTGTATGTTTTGGGTTAATAACAGGTTTGATTTCGATTTGTGTTAGGAATCATTCTTCTGGATGAATAATGGTATTGGGAACCTGGTATATTTACAAGAATGTAGAGGTGAAACATAAGTATGAAAACAGAAATCCAGGTATGATTTTAAACCCATAAGGGCATTGGGCCCTTGATTGGGATACTTAGCTTTGAATTATGTTCTGCACAGATGTCTCAGATAATTTGATATACAATGGCATAGGACCTTGTACCTTGGAAGATTGAATGTAGAAGAGAACATCCCTTCAAAAAGGGATAGTCGGTAGGATTAGGAAGATAGTCGGTCGTTTTAGGAAGAAGAGTGAGTATATGATTTGGAACAAAAGTTCTTTAGCAATAGGATTTCAGTTAGAGAGTGAATGTATATGTCAGCACATATGAAGAGCCAGTCACGATGATGAAGTGGGGAAAACATGTAGAAAAGAAGATATCAATAAATATATTACAAAATCAGGGAAAGTATAAAGTGAGTGAGAGGATTAGACATTTTCAACAGGCTTGAGGTTGAATCTTAGAAAGAAACAAATATGAAGTCACCAATAATATTGACATTTGAGAGCATTAGGCACCCTGGACATGGATGTTTTTAGTAATCTATGTTCACATTTCATTTAGGCTTTGCTTGGTTCAATCATAAGTGTAACATTTACATTTTTGTCCAGAATATTATTGTGATAATATGTATATGTAGATCAGGTGACATAAGTATTTCTTCCACCATTTTTGGTAGCAATATACTGAAGACATAAAATTAGTATTGGGCGTACAAAGAGGTGTACCCTATGTCTATGAATATAGAGATAAAGCATGAATAGACCATACTGTGAATAAGTAATATAACTTGTTCCCACTTAATATAATGGGATGAACTGATATCTGAAAAATTACTGGAAATCTTATATGCATATACAATCATTCATTCCAACCAGTTATTCATCTAATGTCAATATTAGTGTTTTGGTTTATCATGAAGAGTGTGTGAGTTTTACTTCAAAAGTGATTATGGAAATCGAAAATAATGTGTTTGGAAAGAAGTCTCATGAAAAGACCAGTCAAGAAACCCTGACAATACATGTGTTGTGAAGTAGGAAGTGATTAAAGTTTAAAGAAATGCCAACAAATTTGTGAACTTGTGGATGAAATACATATCTTATGATGAGCAAAAAGTGAAGAAATAATAATGTACCAGTGTTGAATATAAATGAACATCATATTATATATCATGTCCCATTGGGATCTACTTGCATTGGTGATAGACTGGATCAGTTCCTGTAGAATTATTAACATTTGTATGCACCATTCACTGAAGTTAGTTTTCAGTACTAGGAAACAAATATGTATTTAAGGTGGATGAATATTTCTGAGACTAATATTTTGGAAAGTTTATTATAAATCCACATGCATGAACATGAATGAATTTAGAGAGTGTATATAAGACACATATATTTCATATTTTGAAAAATCTGGAGAGTGTATATATATATATATATATATATATATATATATATATATATATATATATATACACACACACATACCCACACACAAAAAAAAAAAACCACACACAGACATTTAAAAGTAGCAATATATATGCCAATCAAAATTCATCTTTAAATATATATCATCCACAGATGCAAAAATATTTATTTTACTGAACATGAGTTTATGTATAATGATGTTCTACTAGGAAGTTCCCCTATAGGTGGAATTTTCAGTTCCAACAGCAATTTGGAGGAGTGATCTCTTCTCACAATTTGTATCTGCCAAGTCAGCCATCTCACAAAAATGTACATGTGATACCAGGTAGGATTCTATAAGTGCATATGAAAATACATGTGATGAATAGGCTACAGAGAAAGGGAGACAGGAATTCATATATTTGTTTAATTTAAAAACACATGGTGAACTATTTCAATTAAAAATTGACTAGATTTATAACACCTACCATTTATCATGCAAAAGGTAAGTCCAAGTATGCAGCATGCCTCCTCTGAACTGCTTGTATTTCTATTCTGTTTGGGTATTTTTCTCCATCATATTAGGATTAGTAGTCAGAGGATAGTAGGGTATGGGATAGTGTCAGGGATTCAGTATTTCGAATAGAAAATTGAAAATGAATGCAATGTGTATGCAAATATGTGCTACACAAATATCTTCCCACTCTCATCCAGAGCAATGCCTTGACATTACCTTCGCCCCATGTATGACACAATTAGAGCAGAAGAGTTAGAAAATCTGTGAATACATATCTGCAATGGAAACTGCTCAATTTTCACAAATTTGGAGAAGGTAGAGGAGTTTCCAAAATTAAGGGACAATGTAAACTCTCCACAAACATGGAGCTCTGCTGGCCTAAAGAGTTCTTAAGAAACTGCCTCTGAGGTTGGGCACATGAAATATATGTTGTTGTCAGGAGCTTTAGCTTCCATTGTAGTGAGACCATCCAAGCTGGTCTGCATTTTTGTGACCTTTGTGAGCACATGGTTTCTTGTTTTCCAATGAACATGAAGCAGCCTTGCTAAATTCTCTCTTTGTAGGTAAACTGTGACCAATGGGGGCTAAGTGTCTCCCCGTGTGCACTGTGAACCCATTTGGTCATCCTCCACTTTTCGTGCTGTTTCTTGCTGCTGCACTCGCAATTTGGCATTTGCTTCATGAAACAAGGAGTTCAACTGGGACACAGTGCTGGAGCGAGTTCTGTCACGTGTGGTGGGTCAGGGTCTGCAGGAAAATGCACCAACCATGCTTCTATCCCACCAGCTTGCCTCCTTGAGCATAGCAACCTGATTCTGAACATTGCCCTGAAACTCCTACATATAACAAGATGCCTTTTGAGAGAAGGGTCTGCTGGCTGCACCATATCAGTCATAATCCATTTGGAAGCCAAAGGCAGATCCACATGGCCAAACCACAGATTTTTTATCACACACCTGCCCACAACTTCTCTAGGTCCACTACTCAGCAGGCTCGAACTTACTTGCATCTCTTTTCTATACCATTTTCATGAAAACCAGTCAATCAAGGCACCTTCTGGTATATTCATAATCAGAAACAGGACATCCAAAGGTTTTCCAGTGCCACCTGCTCATGGGAATTTTAAACATTTCATGGTATTTATCTAACCATTTTTAAAGGATGAAGTTGGAGGCACTGTGGGTTTCAATTCATTCAGGAACCATTAAATGTTGAGGAAACTCATTTTAATGAAAGCTCTCGAGAACTCTCACAGGCAAGGCTTCCAAAAGAGTGGCCAAAAGTTCACATGAAGCCAGGCCCATTGAGGTCTACAATATGAGGTCCATGTTTGTTTTGACTCTCAACTATTGCTGCCAAGTCTTTCAGAATAAAATCATGTGATATCCTGGCTGAGATTCCCAGTGCTCTGTGGAAAGCAACCCTGGGTCAAGACTAATTTTCCAAGGACTCCATGCGTGGTCTCCTAAAATCCCAACACAACTCATTGCAATACTTCTCTAAGATCAGTTCCAGAATGCAGTCTCTAAGGGTAATTACGCCAGAGTTCCAGCCCACGTGGACCAATTCATCTCTTCCAACCGCCACACAAGTGACCACAATTAAAACCAAAACACTCCCACATGGACCTCATCTTCTTCCATATAGACACTCATCATTACCTCTGGCTGGAGGATTCTATGAGGGGCACAGCCCAAGACAATGTCCAAAAGAAGCTTCCTTACCCCTCATATGCCTAAAGGCCCGGACTCCCTTCCTGTGAACCAGGAGTGATCAAATAGGCCTGCCGTTAATACTGCTCCACTTCTGCAATTTGTGGCCTATTGACTGTGGGGTTTAGATTCTTTTTGTAAATGGGAGTCATGAGAAAACCCAAGCACCTATGGGCTAGACTCTGCAGGGCTTTGAAGAACTCATTTGACCCAAAGGATCCCTATTCTCACTTGATGGAGGCAGGAACATTACAGAGGAAGACGAGAGACTCCATCCACAATGACCGCTCTTTTGGCCATTTTGGTTTTGGATGCACACATGGGATCCTTCTTTAGACCCATCAGGTGCTGAGAATCAAAGCCACAGCCTCACACAGGGCCAAGAGGCTGATTCAGACACATCCCATTCTAAAGCAATTAAGCAAAGAGCCCAAGGTGATGCCCATTCATTTTCATTTGAAAACTGTTTTCTTCAGGCTTCAAAAAGGGGTGGCCTGAGTCAAAGAACTTCCTGACATTCAGGGCAACAGACAAATAGGTAAGCAAAAGACCCAAAGCAGGGTTTCTCCATTGAGACTCTCCTGGTCCCAATGATATCTGTGTTTTCTGACATGCTCTCATTCCCTTCAGCTATCCAGTACATAGCCATGTCACAGATCTTGGAGGTGGTTCATATGGTGGACATAAAATCATAAGCCTATTCTGAAGAGTGGCCATAATTCTACGAAGAAAACAGAAACTTTGGAAGATAGTAGGTGTTGCACATCCATAAGGCAATCCACAGTCCATTCATAAATTAGGCAGGATGAATGCTGAGAAGCTTTCTACTAGACATGACAAATCCATTGATGCATTCTCTTTTCTAATGTCTACAACCACAGACACGGTGGGATACACAGACATAGAAACACTTGCCTTGTCAAAGCACTCAGTACACACAGTCCATTCCAAACCAAACAAACTGCCTTTCCTACCTATTCTCAGAACATGAGACAAAACCACAAACTCACACCCACAACCACAAAGGCACCTCCTTCCTCCAAGTAGGTATGTGACTATCTGGAGAGCCCTCTGACTGGTGGACCATTTTATGTTCCCCCGAAACGGCCTGTCCTGTCTCAGATCAGGTCTCTTTGGCTAACTCTGTGAAATTGGCCGGGACCAGCAGTGAGACACTACCTGCTTTCTCAGGAAAGGCCCCTCTTCAGAGCTCACCTGGCATTTGGCCATACTCACATCAGTATTTACCAAGAAAGACGGACTCTGTCCTCTGTAAATCTAAACAAGTGAGCCCACTGGGACTGGAACTGGGACTGCCTCTGGGTGCCTGGATTCCAAGTTTAGAGTGTTCCTTCAACAAGAAAATTAGATGAGGTCACTTCTTTCTGGAACTGATTGAATTTGCTGCCTTTGCAACCACTTTGTCCTAACAGTTGTTTCCAAGGGTCTCATGAGATGGAGGCTGCCCCTATTTCCTGTTACAATTTCACAAGATAGAAAGTTATATCAACCATAGGCACCTGGGAACAGCTCTCTACATAGGCCTGGTTTGGTCCATCTTCTCTACATTAAGAAGATAGAGGCTGATTCAGACACATCCCTTCGTCATGACCAGGTTGTTTGCAATTGAAGATGACTTTTTCTCTCTCAGGTACTTCATAGTTCCCTATATCTTCTCCAGGGATTATATCTGCATAGACCTTTGAGCTTCTCAGCAGGTGAAAGTCTCCCTACATTTTTGTATTGTAAGACCAACTCAGTCCTGCTCTTTTGTAAAGATAGATTGAGGGAACAGTATATGGTTAGGGTTAATAACAGGTTCGATTTGTGTTAGGAATCATTCTGCTGGATGAATAAGAATATTGGGATCCTGTGGTATTTATAAGAATATAGAGGTGAAATATAAGTATGACAATGGAATTCTAGATAAGATTTGAAGCCCAGAAGTGCACTGGGCACTGGAGTGGGAAACTTAGCTTTGAACAATGTTCTGCACAGATATCTCAGATAAATCAATATATAATGGCAAAGGACCATGTACCTTGGTTGATTGAATGTGTAAGAAAACATCCAGTCAAAAAGGGATAGTCGGTAGGATTAGGAAGATAGTGTAGGTTTAGATAGAAGAGTGAGAATAGGATTTGGACCAAAAGTACTTTAGCAATAGAGTTTTGGTTAGAGAGTGAATGTAAATGTCAGCACATGTGAAGAGTTGGTCACAGTGATGAACTGGAAAAAATATGTAGGAAAGCATTTATCAATAGAAACATTAGGAAATCAGGCAAAGTATAAAGTGAGTGATAGGATTAGACATTTTCAACAGGTTGAGATTTAATATATAATCTTAGGAAGAAACAAATATGTAGTCACCGACAGGATAGACATTTGAGAGCATTAGGCCACCTGGACATGGATGGTTTTAGTAATCCATGCTCACTTCCTATTTAGGATTTGGTACAATCATAAGTGTGACATTTGCGTTTTGTGTCCAGAATATTACACTGAAAAAATGTATATTTATATCAGGTGACATGAGTATTTCTTCCACCATTTCTGGAAGCAATATGTTGAAGACATATAAATTAGTATTGGGGGTACAAATACGTGCACCCTGTGTCTCTGAATATAGAGAAAATGTATGAATAGACAATAGTGTGAATAAAGAATATAATTGGTTTCAACTTTAAAAAAAGGATTGAAGTGGTATCTGAAAATATAAAGAAAATTTTATATTGATAAACATACATTCATTCAAACCAATTATACATCTATTTGTAATATTAGGGTTATGGTTTATCATAAAGTGTGTGAGTTTTGCTTCAAAATTGATTATGAAAATCAAAAATAATGTGTTTGGGTAGAAGTCACATGAAAAGACCAGTCAAGACACCTGGAGGAATACATGTGTTCTGAAGCAGGAATTGATTGAAAGTGAAACAAATGCCCATAAATTTGTGAATTTGTGGATGAAATATATATCCTATGATGTCCATAATACGAATAAATATTAATGTACCAGGGTTTAATAAAAATGAACGTCAAAATGCACAGCTTGTCATATCGGAATCAAGGTGCATTGATGTTAAACTTGGTCAGTTACTGTAGAAATATTAGTTAAATCTGTTTTTCAGGTGGATGAATATTTCTGAGAATAATCTTGTGAAAAGTTGATTATAAATCCAAGTCCATGAACATGAATAAATTTAGCGAGTGTAAATAAGACACATATATTTCATATTTTCAAAAATCTGGAGAGTGTATATATATATATATATATATATATATATATATATATATATATATATATTTACACAAAACACACACAGTCATTAAAAAGTAGCAATATATATGCCACTCAAAATTCATCTATAAATATATATCATCCAAAGATGCAAAAATATTTATTTTACTGAACATGAGTTTATGTATAATGTTTTTCTACTAGGAAGCTCCCCTATAGGTGGAATTTTCAGTTCCAACAACGATTTGGAGGAGTGATCTCTTCTCACAATTTGTATCTACCAAGTCAGCCAACTCACAAAAATGTTCATGTGATACCAGGTAGGATACTATAAATGCATATAAAAATACATGTGATGAATAGGCTACAGAGAAAGGGACAGGAATTCATTTATTTGTTAATTTTAAAAACACATGGAGAACTATTTCAATTGAAAATTGACCAGATTAATAACACCTACCATTTATCATGCAAAAGGCAAGTCCAAATATACAACATGCCTCCTCTGAAATGCTTGTATTTCTATTCTGTTTGCGTTACTTTTCTCCATCATATTAGGATTAGTAGTCAGAGTCTAGTAGGGTATGTGAATATTTTTGAGAATAATCTTGTGAAAAGATGATTATAAATCCACATTCATGAATATGAAAAATTTAGGATGTGTAAAATAATACACATATATTTCATATTTTGAAAAATCTGGAGAGTGTGTATATATATATATACACACACACACAAACATTCACAGACATTAAAAAGTAGCACTATATGCCAATTTAAAAACACCATGAAATATATATCATCCACAGATCCAAATAAATTCATTTTACTGAACATCGATTTATGTATAATGTTGTTCAACTAGGAAGCTCACCCACAGGTTGAATTTTCAGTTCCAACAGTGTTTAGGAGGAGTGATCCCTTTTCACAATTTGTATCTGCCAATTCAGCCTCCACACAAGAACGTACGTGTGGTAACAGTTAGGATTCTAAATGTGCATATAAAAATACAGGTGCTGAATAGGCTTCAGAGAAAGGGAGACAGGAATTCACATATTTCTTAACTTTTAAAATACATGGAGAACTATTTCAAAAAAAATTGACAAGATTTAAAACTCCTACACTATATAATTCAAAAGGCAAGCCCAACTATCCACCATGCCTCCTCTGAACTGCTTGTAGTTCTATTCTTTTGGGGGTATTTTTCTCCAACATATTAGGATTAGTAGTCAGAGTCTAGTAGGGTATGTGTTAATGTCAGTGATTCAGTATTTTGAATGGAAAATAGGAAAATGAATCCAATGTGTATGCAAATATGTGCTTCAGAAAAATCTTCCCACTCTCATCCAGAACAATCCCTTGACATTAACTTCGCCCCAAGTAAGAGACAATTAGAGGAAAAGAGATAGAAAATATGTCAATACATATCTGAAATGGAATTTGATCAGGAGTTCACAACCATGGAGGTGGTAGAGGAGTTTTCAAAAGTAAGGGACAGGGTAAGCACTCCACAATCACAGAGCTCTGCTGGCCTAAAGACTTCTTGAGAAACTGCCTCTGAGTTTGGGCACTTGAAATATATGTTGTTTTCAGGAGCTTTTGCTTCCTTCTAGTGAGACGATCAAAGCTGGGTCAGCATCTATGTGACCTGGAGGACATAAATTGTAATATTCCAATGAACATGAGGGAGCAGTGCTGAATTCTCTCTTTGTAGGTATACTATGGCCACTTGGGGCTAAGTGTGTCCCCGCGTGGATTGTATATTCATTTGTTCCTCTTCCACTCTTCATTGTGTTTCTTGCTGCTGCACTGCGACTTTGGTATTTGCTTCACGAAATACATGGAGTTCAACTGTGACACAGTGGTCTAAGTGTCTGCCCGTGTGGACTGTGAAGCCATTTAGTAATCCTCCACTTTTCCTGGTGTTTCTTGCTGCTGCACTGCGAGTTTTGTATTTGCTTCATGAAATACAAGGAGTTCAACTGGGACACAGTGCTGGAGGGAGTTCTATCACATGTGGTGGCTCACACATGAGCATTCATGAAACCGGCCTCTATACCACATAGCTTGCTCCCTTGACCATAGCAACCTGATTCTGTAAATTACCCTAAAACCTCTCCATATAACAAGATGTGTTTACTTATAATGGTCTCCTGGCTGCACCATGTCCGTCTCATGACATTTGGAATCCAAAGGCAGATCCACATGGCCCCATCACAGATGTTTTATCACACACCTGCCTACCGCTGCTCTAGGCCCTCTACTCATCAGGCTCCAAATTACTGGGATCTCGGTTCTACACCATTTTCATTAAACCCAATCAATCAAGGCACTGTCTGGTACACTCATGATCAGAAATAGGACATCCAAAGGTTCTGTATGCCACCTGTTCATGGGAATTTCAAAAATTTAAACTACTTATCTAGCCATTTATCAAGGATGAATTTGGAGGCACAGTGGATTTCAATTCATTCAGGAACCATTAAATGGTGAGTATGATCATTTCAATGAAAACTCTGGAGAACTCTCAGAGGCAAGGCTTCCCAAAGAGTGTCCAAAAGGTCACCTGAAGCCAGGCTCATTGAGGTCTACAATTGAGATCCATGAGTGTTTTGATCTCAACTATGGCTGCCAAGTCTTTCAGAATAAAATCTTGTGGTATCCTGACTGAGATTCCCAGTGCTCTGTGGAAAGCTACCCTGGGCCTACATCTCAGGTTCCAAGGGCGACTCTCATGCATGGCCTCCTCAAATCCCAACACAACTCATGGCAATACTTCACTAAGCTCAGTTCCAGGACACAGTGTCTAAAAGGAGTCACACCAGAGTTCAGGCCCAGGAGGACCCAGTAATCTCTTCCAGCTACCACACATATGACCACAATTTAAATCAAAACACTCCCACATGGGCCTCATCTTCTTCTACACAGACACGCATCATAACCTCTGGCTGGAAGTTTCCATGAGGGGTGCAGCCCAAGACAGTGTCCAAAATAAGCTCCATTGCCCCTCATTTGCCAAAAGTGAGGGTGGCCTAAACACCCTTCCTTTGAACCAGGAGTGATCAAATAAGCCTGCCTTTAATACTGCTCTGCTTCTCCAATTTGAGGCCTAATGACTGTCAGGTGTAGATTTTCTATGTGATTTGGAGTCATGAGAAAACCCAAGCACCTATGGACTATCCACTGTAGGGCTTTGAAGAACTCATTTGACCCAAATGATCCCTATTCTCACTTGACGGAAGTCAGGAACTGAAAAGGTCGGGCGAACTTCGGAGGAAAAGACCACCAAGAGACTGTCTCATGCCACAGCAAAGGGTTTATTGGGGGTCCAGCATGCTGAGGCTCAGAGCTCACTTCAGAGGAGCAAAGAACAAAGAGCCCTGAGAACAACTTGAGCAGAGTTTATATACATTCTTTAGAGAGGGCAGGGACTTTACATACATCATAGCCTCCTTTAGAAAATCATCATATACCGCGGGAAAATCAAATAATAACTCTAAAACATGATTAGCACATTCATTGGTGGGAACAGGTTGGGCAGCGGGTGATTGGTCAGCCGTGAGAAGGAGTATACATTTAAACTGATTGGTTGAAGCACTGAGATGTATACGTGCAAATCTGCATGGTTTCTGGGAAAGGGGTGGTTAAGTAACGAGGTGGTCAGGGAAGATTTCAACACACATCTAATGGGAAGATCCGGGAATTGTCTTAAGTGCCACAGGAATTTCAGGTTCTGAGTGCAGCTTGGAAAATGTACAAAACCTGGTTCTTTACGTTTCAATTTCAATTTCTTTTATTCTTTCATTTCCCACCACTTTTTCTGACTACTTTTAATCTTAAAAGTAATGAATCAAAATTATTGTGGGGTTTCACATTCTATTCCTACCAGTGCAGCATATTTCTGTCTGATTATCATGAGTTTCACCTGCCTAATCTGAGCCTGGAGAAAGGAAACTATGTGGTTAGGCAAACAAGGTCCCACAGTTAGCAACACCATAAGGATGATCAGGGGTCCAGCTAAGTCTGATATTAGTGTAGTTACCAGGGGTACTCGGTTAACCATGACTCAAAGCACCCTTGTTGAATCTCCCATTCTCTCTGGCGCTCTTCAAGGTATTTTCTTAATTTACTCATGAATTATTTTGCAACTCCAATATGGTCAGCATAAAAACAACATTCTTCTCTCAGTGCAACACAGAGGCCCTCTCCCTCATCAAGAGGAGGTCTAATCCTCACCTGTTCTGTAAAACAACTTCAGAGAGAGAGGTTAAGGATTCCTGCAAAGCTGTGATGGAGGTCTCTAACGTCTTCAAGTCTTGATTTATTGCTGTTTCTAATTGGGCCATTTGTTGTTAACCACGCATCATAGAAGCTGTTCCCATACCCACTCCTGCAGCAGCTCCTATCCCCAATAGGATGGCTAGAGTAAGGGACAATGGTTCCCCTTGATATCGGGTTGTTTGTCCCCCTAGTAGACCTTCAAATGATTAGGCATTATGATAGAGTACCCTGGAGAGTATCTGCACCATTACACAATAATTTACAGGGCTGTCAAAGACCTGGGCTGAAATACAAGGAGTTCTGACTGTGTGGAGTTCAGTACCATAAAGGTTCCTTTAATTAGTTCCCAGGGGGAGGAGTCAGATGTACTCTGGACTGGGGAAGTAGGCAAAGACGGAATCCAGGAAGTATTAGATGGTAGAGGGGTTCTGGTAGATCTAGGCATGGAAGGTTTAGGAGGCTTAATCCCTGGCTTGAGGGGATTGAGTCCTATTGCTGTGGGATTTTCTTTCTTTTTAAGCCAGACGGTGAACCAGAGACCAAATTCATCACCTGGGCCATAAATATAGAATCGCATTCCCCACGTATTTCCCATAGGCCAGGTTTTTCTGAGGTAGCCCCTTCCTTTGGAAGTGAAAGTTATATTGAGGGGGTAACATAGAGTATTCTTTCCACAGCGAGTTTTTGACACCACTGGGCAAGCAGCACATTTCTTGGGATCAATCCAGGTGTCATTTCATCCTACCGGAATCATACCTTTCTGGGGAGTTTGGGTTCCACCATGCAGCTTTCGTTTGTTTACAACCCCAAGATCTACAATAAAAGTCACTGGGTCCTCCACAGGTTTGGGCCTGTTTTATGACTTTGGAAATCAGGTGGGCACACATAATAGTCAAGACTGGCTAGTTTACACCTGAGCTGGGGGAGATGACATCCACAATTCATGGGTTAAGGTGGTCTATGTTGCCCTAGTTAGGGTTTGAGTGGGATCTGTGTGGGGTCCTCTATGTCAGGGAGATCCCAGTCAGGGAAGCCTATGGCAAGCTGACAAATTTCCGGGTGGAGAGATGGCCACCAAGTCCATAAGGTGGCTGTTTGTGAAATAGATCACACTACTTGCCCATTAGGATTCATTACTTGCCCTTGTTGCTGAGCACGCTGATGGGGATTAGGGCTGCTGGTGGTCATGGGAAGAATCCATAGCCCTACCCACATGACGGACACGCAACTTGAGATGGATACCAGTCTGCAGAAGTTTCCAGCCAGAGTCTGTACAGGGCTCAGGCATGAGATGGGAGGCATTGATCCAGGAAGTGATCCCATCCACTTTCACCACTGTGGGTGTTATAAGCAGCACCTGGTATGGTCCTTTCCAGTGGAGTTCCAGGGATGACACCTGACGCCATCTCACGTAGACGAAGCCTCCCACTTGATATCAATGTGGGGTTCCCTCGTCTCCAGTCTGATAAGCAGAGGCCAAATGTTTCCACAGGTATCGCTGGGTGCTGGGTTTGTTAAAGGGCTTTAAATCTGTCAAGCAAGGGGGTGTGAAAGGAATCATTAAGTCTCATAGTTGGGATTAGGTCCCCTACTGGAGGAAGGGCACCATTGAGAATTTCATAAGAGGTGAGGTTACACAAAGAGGCGGAGGGGGTATTTCTTTCACAAAACAGTGCATAAGGTTGGAGCATAGTCCAATTTTTTATGCCAGTATCCAAGCTTAATTTTGTTAAGTACTCTTTGATGGTTCTATTCATCCTTTCTACCTGTCCTGAGCTATAGGGTCTATAAGCACAATGTAACTTCCAATTAATCCCCAGGGTCCTGGCAAATCCCTTACTTTCCTGGGGCATGAATGCCGGTCTGTTAGCGGACCCTATTACCTTAGACAGGCCGAACCTTGGAAAAATGTCTTCTATGATCTTTTTGACTACCATCTGAGCTGTTTCTTTCTTCATGGGGAAGGCTTCGACCCATCCTGAAAAAGTATCTACAAAGACTAGGAGATATTTAAGTTCATACCTTGCTGGCTTAATTTCAGTAAAGTTCAATTCCCAGAATTGTCCTTGTCTGGTTCCTTGTAAGCGCTTCCCTGCAGGAAGCTTGGATGGGTAAGTATTAACTACTTGGCAGACTTGACAAGCTCTAGTCACCTGCTCAGCTATTTCTTTCCTCTGTGAGTCAGTCAATAATAAGTCCTTTCTCCGGTCCTTTAAGAGTGCCTATATCTTCTCTGAGTCTAAGTGGGTGAGCTGGTGTACGTCTTTGACATAAAGGTGGGCTTTTTGAAATTGTAAACTTGGCTCTGTAGGATCCCAGAGTTCTGTATCTGTCTCCTCAGATGATAAGTTGCCTGAATGTTCCGGTGCGGCCAAGTCTCCTGATTGTTGTTCCCCCTGGTGTGGAAAAAGTTAACACGGTCACTCCATTTAGGGCTGCCAATTAAGCTTCCTCATCTGCCCTTCTTTTTCCAACCGCCAAGGGTTCGTTTCCCTTCTGGTGCCCTGGGCAGTGCACTATAGCTAGTTCCTTAGGGCCCTGCACTGCTGAGAGAAGTTGGAGGATCTCATCTTTGTTCTTTATTTCTTTCCAGGTGGAGGTTAATAACCCCCTTTGATGGGAAATAGCCCCGTGCACATTTGCAGTGGCAAATGCATAGCGGCTATCAGTGTATATGGTGGCCCTTTTGCCTGTTGCTAGTTCCAATACTTTCGTAAGGGCAATCAGTTCTGCTTTTTGGGCTGATGTCAGTTCTGGGAGACCAGAGGAACAGATGACATTAATTTTGCTAACTACTGCTTCTCCAGCCCACCGCTTACCATCTTGGAGGAAGCTGCTGCCATCCATAAACCATACAACTTCAGGGCAAGGCAGTGGCTGATCCTTCAAGTCTCGTCGTATACTGGTTTCCTCTGCCAGTATGTGTTGACACTCATGAGCAACGGGTCTTGATGATTCTTCTGGCAGCAGTGTAGCCGGGTTGAGTGGAGCAGCGGGTCCCAGCGTGATTCTGTCTTTGTCAAGCAAGAGGTTCTGGTAGTGGGTTATTCTAGAGTTTGATAGCCACATCTCTGGAGGCTGACAGATGATGCACTCCAGGGCATGGGGGACTATAATCGTTAGCTTCTGTCCCAACGTTAATTTATCAGCATCTTTTATTAGAAGGGCTGCCGCTGCTATAGCTCTTAAGCAATGGGGCGACCCACTAGCCACTGGGTCCAGTTTATTTGATAAGTATTCTACCGGCCTTTTCCAAGGTCCCAAAGTCTCAGTGAGCACAACCCGTGCTATTCCTTTCTTTTCCTCGATGTAGAGACTGAAGGGTTTTTCTATATCTGGGAGTGCTAAGGCCGGAGCAGATAGCAGCACCTTTTTTCTGACATTATCAAAAGCTTGTTGGTGCTCAGGGGTCCATTGGAAGTGGGCATCCCCCTTTATCAGCGGGTATAAAGGGGCAGCCAGAGACGCGAACCCAGGAATCCATAACCTGCAAAAGCCGGCAGTCCCAAGAAACTCCCTGAGTTGTCTCTTATTAGATGGGGGCAGTATCTGCACAAAGGTTCGTTTTGTGGGCTCAGTGAGCCATCCTTTGCCACCCCTAAGAGAATAACCCAGGAAGATTACTTCTTGCTGACAAATTTGGGCCTTTTTGGCAGAAGCCCTATATCCAAGCCGAGCAAGCTTGGAAAATAATGCTTGGGTCCCAGACTCATAGTTCTCTTTGGTGTCGGCTGCCAGTAGCAGACCATCCACATATTGGAGTATGGTGACATCGGGGTGTGCAGTTTTGAAGTCATTGAAGTCCTTGTGGAGGGGTTCATCAAAGAGAGTGGGAGAGTTTTTGAACCCCTGTGGGAGTCTAGTCCAGGTTAGTTGGACAGATGTCCCTTTTTCGGGGTCTATCCACTCAAAAGCAAACAGCAACTGAGTGTCCTTATGTACGGGCAAGCAAAAGTGAGCATCTTTTAAGTCTAGCACAGTGTACCATTCCTGCTCCAGATTCAGAGCGCTAAGCAAATTATATGGATTCGGTACAGTGGGGTGAATGTCCTGCACTCTGTTGTTGATCTCTCTTAGGTATTGAAGCGTCCGGTAGTCCCCAGTTCCTGGCTTTCTTACTGGTAGCAGGGGGATATTCTTGGACAAATGACAGGGCCTTAAGACCCCAAGAGCCAGGTATTTCTGAATATGGGCCCTTATCCCATCCTTAGCTTCTTTGATTAGAGGATATTGTTTAACACTGATTGGAGAGATAGAGGCTTTTAATTCTACTACTATTGGAGGTTGTTATATGGCTAGACCTAACCCAGCAGTTTCTGCCCAGGCATTAGGATAATCTTTTATCCATTTCTGGGGTAGTTTGCCTGTTTGATCAGTCCTAGGAGGCGCGAAGTGTTGATGTTCATCTTCTACGGATGTTGTCAAAGCCATGACTATGGGAGTTTTTACTGAAGGCTTTAGAAACTCCACTTGGGGACCATCAGGGTTAAAGGTTATTCTAGCCCAGAGTTTGGTAAGCAGATCCCAGCCCATCAATGGGGCTGGGCATTCTTGGATTACTTGGAAAGCGTGGTGGACTTTTCCATTTTCTAGGTCCATAGTCCTCTTAGTTGTCCCAGCCCAATATCTACTGCCATTAGTACCTTTAACAGGGGACCATTTATTTGATAGGGGGCCCAGTGGGGTCTTAAAGGTTGATTATACTGCTCCTGTATCCACTTCAAAGTTCACTGGGGTCCCCTCCACTTTAAATGTTACCCTGAGCTCGGAGAGGGGATCCGAGCCCCGACTTTCCTAGTCCTCTTCTAGAGTCAGCACGGCGGACTGGCATCTCTGCTTCTTTCGGGGGCACTCTTTGGCCTAGTGTCCTGTTTTCTTTACAGTAGGCACACTGATCTGAGGCCAGGGGCAGCCATTGGCGGGGGCCCAGGTATCCCTTTCTGACTCCCTGCTTTTTAACTTCTGGCATATTTGGTGCTCTGACCAGAACCTTAGTCAATGCTTTAGTCTGCCTTTTGCTCCTTTCATCCTCCTTTTGTTCCCTTTCCGTCTCTCTCCTCTGTTCCCTTTCCTCCTCAGTTTCTCTCTTATAATATACTTTCTCAGCATCTCTTACTAAATCTCTCAAGGTCTTATCTTGTAATACATCTAGACGTTGTAACTTTCTCTTAATATCTAGGGCAGCCTGCTCGATAAAGGCCATTGCAACAGATGCTTGTTCATCCTCTGCCTGAGGATCAAAAGGAGTATATTTCCTATATGCTTCCATAATTCTCTCCAGAAACATAGAGGGAGACTCATTAGGCCCTTGGATAATCTCTCTTACCTTGGCCAAATTAGTCGGCCCTCTGGCGGCCACTCGGAGACCCGCTATTAGAGTCTGGCGATAAGTGGACAGATGCTACCTACATTTAAAGGTGTTTGGGTGCCAGTTGGATCGGTTCATTGGCCCGTAGGGACGGAGAGGAAGCATCATAGGGGCTTCCGAGTTTTCTATTATCCGTCACCGGCGGGTTCCTTTAGGTGGCCCAGCTTCCTCCAGGGGAGGAGGGGTTGCTGCTGCTGCAGAGAAGTCCCCTGGAGTGCTTGGGTCTGGCCCAATTGCCTCTAGCGGCGGAGAGGCTGAGTCAGCGGCGAGAATATCATCTGGAACGTGTTGGGGGTTGGAGAGCGAGGGTAGAGGATAAGGAGTGGGAGGAGTGTCCAGTCTTGTGACTCAGGGAGAATGGAAGGAAGAGGGGGAGGAGTGGAAGGTTTGAATGATAGGATGCTGGGCGAAGGGGTATATGGCTGTTGATCTGGGTGGCCACGTGGCCCCAGCTGAAAGACAATATCTCTGACTTTTCGGATTAGAGGGAAGTAGAAGGATCCTTCTGGGGGGCCACCTGACTCTGAGAATAGGCCATTCTGAAGCACAGAGAATCTGCCAGGTACGGCATTTTACTGAAAAAGAAAGATTCTGGGCCCTTGAGCGGACATCAGTCCAATGATCAAGTGTCAGGGACAGAGAAGTGGAAGTGCTTTGTCCCATAATGAGAGTTACTCAAACAGGGACAGTGAAGACACAAACGCAACACAGACAAAGACAAACAGCAAACGTTTAACATGAGTCCAAGACAAAGATTAGAACTGAGTAACTGCCAAAACCTGATGGGTTAGACAATAAAGACAGCCGGAAAACTCAACATGAGTTCAGAACAATGACCAAAACTGAGTAGCCGGCAAAACCTGATGGGCTGGCGAACCGAATCCTGAAGCAAAATATAAACGAGTTGAAGAAATTAGTATTCCTTGATTTCTCTAGTCCTCTGGAGTGTGCCCCAGGAACGTGGCCTGTAGCTCTGTGACACATCTGTCAGCCACCATCAGAGAGAGTTAATGCTCTTCACTGACAGCCACTTTGCCAATCCATAACCTGAAACCCAAAACCAGAAAGAGTTGCCTTACTTACCCCGAGAGGAGTCCATTGGGGTCTTTTGTCCGCCACTGCCGGATATCTCACCTGGGGCCTCCAGATGAATAGGTGGGGCGAACGTCAGAGAAAAAGACCACCAAGAGGCTTTCTCATGCAACAGCAAAGGTTTTATTGGGGGTCCAGCATGCTGGGGTTCAGAGCTCACTTTAGAGGAGCAAAGAACAAAGAGCCCTGAGAACAACTTGAGCAGAGTTTATATACATTTCTTAGAGAGGGCAGGGACTTTACATACATGATAGCCTCCTTTAGCAATTCATCATATACCATGGGAAAATCAAATAACAACTCTAAAGCATGATTAGCACTTTCATTTGCGGGAACAATTCGGGCAGGGGGTGATTGGTCAGCCCTAAGAAGGGGTATACATTTAAACTGATTGGTTGAATACCTGAGATGTATACTTGCTGAGCTGCAGGGATTCTGGGAAAGGGTTGTTAAGTAACTAGGTAGTCAGGGAAGATTTCAACACACATCTAATGGGCAGATCCGGGAATTGTCTAAACTGCCACAGGAAAGTGCAGCTTGGAAAGTTTACAAACCTGGTTCTTTACATTTCAATTTCAATTTCAATTTCTTTTATTCTTTCAGAACCTTACAGAGAAAGGCAAGAGGCTTAATCCACAATGACTGCTCTTTTGGCCATTTTGGTTTTGGATGCACACATGGGATCTTTCTTTCGATCTATCTGGTGCTGATAATCTAAGTCACAGCCTCACACAGGGCCAAGAGGCTAATTAAGACACAACCAATTTCAAAGCAATTACTACTCTGAGGTCAGTTACAGAACTCAGTCTCTGAGGAGAATCACACCAGTGTTCAAGGCTAGGTGCACCCAGTCATCTTTTCCAACCACCACATAAATGACCACAATTAAAACCAAAACAATTCCACATGGCCCTCATCTTCTTCCATAGAGTCACTCATCATAACCTCTGGCTGGAGGATTCCTTGAATGGCGCAGCTCAAGAGAGTGTCCAAAATAAGCTTCCTTGCCCCTCATTTGCCTAAACTCAGGGTGGCCTGGACACCCTTCCTGTGAACTAGGATTGATCACATACGTCTGCCGCTAATACTGCTCTACTTCTCCAATTAGAGGCCTACTGACTGTCAGGTATAAATTCCTTATGTGATTTGGATTCATGATTAAACCCAAGCACCTCTGAAGAGCTTGGAAGAACTTATTTGACCCAAAAAATCCCTATACTCCCTTGAAGAAGGTCAGGAACCTAACAGAGGAAGGCAAGAGACATCATCCACAATGACTTATGTTTTTGCCATTTTGGTTTTGGATGCACACATTGGATGTTTCTTTAGATCCATCAGGCGCTGAAAATCTAAGCCATAGCCTCTCACAGGGCCAAGAGGCTGATTCAGACACATGGCTTTCCAAAGCAATTAAGCAAAGAGCCACAGGTGATGCCCATTCATTTCCATTTGAAAACTGTTTCCTTCAGGCTTCACTAAGGGGTGGCCTGAGGCAAAGACCTTCCTGACATTCAGGGCAAAAGATCAATAGGTTAGCAAAAGGCCCAAAACAGGGTTTCTCCACTGAGGCTTTTCTGGTCACACTGATATCTGAGTTTTCTGAGATGCTCCAATTCCCTCCAGGTATCCAGAACATAGCCATGTCGCAGAGTTTGGAGGTGGTACATATTTTGGACACAAAACCATGAACCTATTCTGGAGAGTGGCCAAAATTCAGGAAGAAAACAGAAACTTAGTAAGATAGTAGGTGTTGCCCATCGATAAGGCAACCTGCAGTCCATTACTAAAATGGACAGGATGAATGCTGGGAAGCTTTCTACTAGACAGGACACATCCATTGATGCATTCTCTTTTCTAATGTCTAAAACCATGGACACAGTGGGAGACACAGACACAGAAACACTTGCCTTGTCAAAGTTCTTTCTAGAAATAGTCCACTCCAAACCAAACACACCGCCTTTCCTACCTATTCTCAGAACATGAGACAAAACCACAAACTCACACACACACTCAAAAAGGCACCTCCTTCCCCCAAGTAAGTCTGTGACTATCCAGAGTGTCCTTTGACTGGTGGGCCATTTTATGTTCCCCCGAAAAGGCCAGTCTTGTCTTAGATCTGGTCTCCTTGTCAAACACTGTGAAGTTGTCAGGAGCCTGTTCTGACCACTACATGCTTTCTCAGGGAAGGCCCGTCTTCAGAACTCTCCTCGCATTTGGCCATCCTCACATCAGTAGGTACCAAAAAAGACAGACTCTGTCCTTGGTAAATCCAAACATGTGAGCCCACTGGGACTGAGACTGGGACTGGCTCTGTGTGCCTGGCTTCCTGGATCCCAAATTCAGAGAGTTCCATCACCAAGGAAGTGAGGTAGGTCACTTATTTAATGAGTTCACTGCCTTGGCAACCACTTTGTTATGACAGTTGCTTCCAAGGGTCCCATGAGATGGAGGATACCCTACTTCCTCTGACACTTTCACTAGTTAGAATGGTATATCAACCATATGGAACCAGAAACAGCTCTCCACATTGTCCTGGTTTGGTCCATATTCTCTCCATTAAAAATAGAGAGGCTAATTCAGACACAACCCTTCATCCTGACAAGGTTGTTTGCCATGGAAGATGACTTTTGCTCTCTCAGGTCCTACATAGCTGCCTAATACTTCTCCAGGGATCATTTCTGCTTGGACCATTGAGTTTCTAAGCAGGTGGAAGATCCCCTACATTCCTGTATTGTAAGACAAACTCTGTCCCTGCTCTTCTGTAAAGGTAGATTGAGGGAAGAGTGTATGGTTAGGGTTAATAACAGGTTCGATTTTGGTGAGGAGTCATTCTGTTGGATGAATAATGGTATTGGGAACCTGCGATATTTACAAGAATATATAGGTAAAATATAAGTATGGAAACAGAAATCTAGGTATGATTTGAAGCCCAGAAAGACATTGGGACCTTCATTGGGATACTTAGCTTTGAATTATGTTCTTCACAGATGTCTCAGATAAATCAATATACAATGTTATAGGACCTTGTACCTTGGATGATTGAATGTCGAAGAGAGCATCCAGGATAAAAGGGATAGTTGGTAGTATTAGGAAGACAGTTTGTACGTTTAAAAAGAAGAGTGAGTATAAGTTTTGGACCAAAAATTCTTTAGCAATAGGGTTTCGGGTAGAGAGTGAATATGAATGTCAGAACGTGTGAAGAATCAGTCACAATGATGAACTGGGGAAAATATGTAGGAAAGCAGATATCCATAGAGACATTAGGAAATCATGCAAAGTGTAAAGTGAGTGATTGGATTAGACATTTTCAATATGATTGAGTTTCAATATATAATCTTAGGAAAAAACAAATATGTAGTCCCCAAAAAGATTGACAAGTGGGAGCATTAGGCAGCCTGGACATGGATGTTTTTAGTAATCCATGTTCATTTTCCATTTAGACTTTGGTACAATCATAAGTGTGATGTTTGCATTTTCTGACCAGAATATTACTGTGATAAAATGTATATGTGGATCAGGTAACATGAGTATTTCTTCCACCATTTCTTGGAGCCATATTTTGATGATGTATAAATTAGTATTGTGGGTAAAAATAGATGTACCCTGTGTCTATGAATATAGAGATAATGCATGAATAGAGCGTAGTGTGAATAAATAATATTACTTGTTCCAACTTTAAATAATGGATAAAATTGATATCTAAAAATATTCAGGAAATCTTATATTGATATACATACATTCATTTCAACCAGTAATACATCTAATGGTAATATTAGGGTTGTGGTTTATCCTGAAGTGTGTGTGAGTTTTGCTTCAAACTGATTATGGAAATCAAATATAATATTTTTGGAAAGAAGTCTCATGAAAAGACCAGTCAAGAAACATGGAAGAATACTTGTGTTCTGAAGCAGGAAGTGATTGACATTGAAACAAATGTCTAAAAATTTGTGAACTTGTGGATAAAATATATATCCTACGATGTGCATAAACTGCAGAAATAGTAATGTACCATTGTTGAATAAAAATGAACGTCAAATTATATGTCATGTCCCATAGGAGTCTACTTGCGTTGATATTAAACTGGGTCAGTTACTCTAGAAATATTAGCATTTGTGTGCAGCTTTCACTGAAGTCAGTTTTCAGTACTAGGAAACAAATATATATTTCAAGTTGATGAATAATTCTGAGAATAATCTTGTGAAAAATCGATTATAAATCTAAATACATCAACATGAATAAATTTAGGGAGTATATATAAGACACATATATTTCATATTTTGAAAAATCTGGAGAGTATGTATATATATATATATATATATATATATATATATATATATATATATATATATATACACAAAACATACACACAGACTATAAAAAGTAGCAATACATATGCTAATCGAAATTCATCACTAAATATATATAATTCACATATGCAAAAATAATTATTTTACTGAACATGGATTTTTGTATAATGTTTTTCTATTAGGAAGCTCACCCATAGGTTGAATTTTCAGTTTCAACAGCGTTTAGGAGGAGGGATCTCTTCTCACAATTTGTATCTTCCAAGTCAGACAAAACAAAAAAATTAACCTGTGATACCAGGTAGGATTCTATATGTGCATATAAATATACATGTGCTGAATAGTCTATAGAGAAAGGGAGACAGGAATTCACATATTAGTTAATTTTAAAAACACATGGAGAATTATTTTAACCAAAAATTGACTAGATTTATAACACCTACCATTTATCATGTAAAAGGCAAGTCCAAATATACACCATGCCTCCACTGAACTGCATGTATTTCTATTTTGTTTTGGTTATTTTTCCTCCATCATATTAGGATTAGTAGTCAGAGTCTAGTAGGGTATGGGTTAGTGTCATGGTTTCAGTATTTTGATTGGAAAATAAGAAAATGAATCCAATGTGTATGCAAATATGTGCCACACAAAAATATTGCCACTCTCATCCAGAACAATGAATTGCCATTACCTTCACCCCAAATAAGACACAATTAGAGGAGAAGAGTTAGAAAATCTGTGAATACATATATGGAATGGAACATAATCAGGAGTTCACAACCTTGGAGGTGGTAGAGGAGTTTCCAAAAGTTAGGGTCAGGGTAAACACTCCACAAACATGGAGCTCTGCTGGCCTAAAAACTTCTTGAGAAACTGTCTCTGAGTTCGGGCACTTGAAATATATGTTGTTGTCAGGAGCTTTAGCTTCATTTGTAGTGAGACCATCAAAGATGGGTCTGCATCTATGTGACCTGGAGAACATGGTTTCTTTTTTTTTAATGAACATAAGGGAGCAGTGCTGAATTCTCTCTTTGTAGGTAAACTGTGGCCACTCGGGTCTAAGTGTCTCCCCATGTGGACTGTGAAGCCATTTGGTCATCCTACACTTTTTGTGGTGTTTCTTGTTGCTGCACTGGGAGTATGGTATTTACTTAACGAAATACAATGAGTTCAACTGGGACAAAATGCTAGAGTGAGTTCTGTCATGTGTGGTGGGTCAGGTTCTCCAGGAGAATGCACCAACAAGTCTTCTATCCAACATAGCTTGTCCCCTTGACCATAGCAACCTGTTTCTTAAAATTGACGTTAAACCTCTCCATATAACGAGATGCCTTTACATATAAGGGTCTGCTGGCTACACTATTTCAGTCACAAGCCATTTGGAAGCCAATGGAAGATCCACATGACCCCACCACAGATATTTTATCACACATCTGCACACCACTGCTCTAGGCCCACTACTCAGCAGGCTCCAACTTACTGGCATCTCTGTTCTACACCATTTTCATAAAACCAAGTCAATTAAGCCACTGTCTGGTACACTCATGATCAGAAACAGGACATCCAAAGATTCTCCAGTGCCACCTGGTCATAGGAATTTCAAATATATCATGGTATTTATCTGAGATTAGGAAGATAGACGGTAGGATTAAAAAGAAGGGTGAGTAAAGGATTTGGACATTAAGTTCTGCTTCTCCAATTTGACGCGTATTGTCATGCATGGGCGACTCTCATGCCTGGCCTCCGAAAATCCCAACACAATTCATAGCAATACATCTCTAAGGTCATTTCCAAAACTCCGTTTCTAAGGGGAATCACACCAGAGTTCAAGCCCAGGTGGACCCATTCATCTCTTCCAACCGCCACACAAGTGACCACAATTAAAAACAAAACACTCCCACATGGCCCTCATTTTCTTCCATGTAGACACTCATCATAATCCCTTGCTAGAGGTTTCCATGAGGGACACAGTCCAAGACAGTGTCCAAAATAAGCTCCCTTCCCCCTCATTTGCCTAAAGTCAGGGTGGCCTGGGCACCCTTCCTGTGAACCAGGAGTGATCAAATAGGACTGCCATTAATGCTGCTCTGCTTCTCGAATTTGAGGCCTACTGACTGTGGGGTTTAGATACTTTATGTGAATTGGAGTCATGAGAAAACCCAAGAATCTCTGGGCTTCCCTCTGCAGGGCTTTGAAGAACCCATTTGAGTGAGTCTAGGAGTTGGACCAAAAGTTCTTTAGCAATAAGGTTTTGGTGAGAGAGTAAATGTAAATGTCAGCACATTTGAAGGGTCATTCCCAATGATGAACTGGAGAAAAGGTATTTGAAAGCAGATATCAATGGAGACATTAGGAAATCAGGCAAAGTACAAAGTGAGTGGTAGGATAAGACATTATTAACAGGGTTGAGTTTGAATATATAATCTTAGGAAGAAACAGATATGTAGTCACCAATAGGAATAATATTTGAGAGCATTAGGGAACCAGGACATGGATGTTGTTAGTAATACATGCTCACATTCAATTTAGGCTTTGGTACAGTCATAAGTGTGACCCTTGCATTTTGTGTCAGGAATATTACTGTGATGAAATGTATATGTATATCAGGTGACTAGAGTATTTTTTTCCACCATTTCTGAAAGCAATATTTTAAAGACTTATAAATTAGTATTGGGGATACAAATACATAGACCCTGGGTCTATGAATATAGAGATGATGCCTTAATAGACCATACTGTGAATAAATAATATAACAGGCTCCACTTTTAATATTGGATTGAATTGATATCTGAAAATACATAAGAAATTTTATGTTGATATACAATCATTCATTCCAAACAGTTATACATCTAATGGTAATAATAGAGTTATGGTTTATCATGATGGGTGTGTGAGTTTGCCCCAAAAGTGATTATGGAAATCGAAAACAATGTGTTCAGAAAGAAGTCTCATGAAAAAACCAGTCAAGAAAGCTGGAGGAATACATGTGTTCTGAAGCAGGAAGTGATTGAAAGTGAAACAAATGCCTATAAATTTGCTAAATTGTGGAAGAAATATATATCGTATGATGTGCATAAAATGAAGAAAACTAATATACCAGTGTTGAATAAAAATGAACGTCAAAATAGACATCATGGAACATAGGAATCTACTTGCACCGATGTTAAACTGGGTAAGTTACTGTAGAAATATTAGCATTTGTATAAACCATTCACTGAATTTAGTTTTCAGTACTAGGAAACAGATATGTAGTTCAGGTGGATGAATATTTCTGAGAATAATCTTGTGAAAAGTTGATTAGAAATCCAAATATATGAACATTAATGAATTTAGGAGTGTATAATAAGACACATATATTTTACATTTTGAAAAATCTGGAGAATATATATATATATATATATATATATATATATATATATATATATATACACACACACACACAAAACCCACACAGAGCAATTAAAAAGTAGCAATATATATGCCAATCAAAATTCATCGTGAAATTTATATGATCCACATATCCAAAAATATTTATTTTACTGAACATGGATTTATATATAATGTTGTTCACCTAGGAAGCTCCCCCATAGGTTGAATTTTCTGTTCCACAATTTGTATCTGTCAAGTTGGCCACCTCACAAGTATGTACGTGTGATACCAGGTAGGATTCAATATGTGCATATACAAATACATGTGCTTAATAGGCTACAGAGAAAGGGAGACAGGAATTCACATATTTGTTAACTTTAAAAACACACGGAGAACTACTTCAATTAAAAATTGACTAGATTTATAACTCCAAACCTATGTATTGCAAAAGGCAAGCCCAACTATACACCACCCCTCCTCTGAACTGCTTGTATTTCTATTCTGTTTGAGTTATTTTTCTCCATCACATTAGGATTAGTAGTCAGAGTCTAGCAAGCTATGGGTTAGTGTCAGGGAATCAGTATTTCGAATGGAAAATTGGAAAATGAACACAATGTGTATGCAAATATGTGCTACACAAAAATCTTCTTATTCTCTTCCAGAAAAATTTATTGTAATTAACTCCGCCCCAAGTAATACAGAATTAGAGAAGAAGAGTTAGAAAATCTGTGAATACATATCTGGAATGGAATATGCTCAGGAGTTCACAACCTTGGAGGTGTTAGAGGAGTTTCCCAAAGTAAGGGACACAGTAAACATTTCTCAAATGTGGAGCTCTGGTGCCCTAAAGACTTCTTGGGAAACTGCCTATGTGGTTGGGCACTTGAAATATATATTGTTTTCAGGAGCTTTTGATTTCTTTCTAGTGAGACCATCAAAGCTGGGTCTGCATCTATGTGACCTGGAGGACATGGATTCTTATTTTCCAATGTACATGAGGTAGCAGTGCGGAATTCTCTCTTTGTAGGTAAACTGTGGCCATTGTGGGCTAAGTGTCTCCCTGGGGGACTGTGAAGCCATTTGGTCATCCTCCAATTTTCATGGTGTTTCTTGCTGCTGCACTGGGACTTTGGTATTTGCTTCACGATATACAAGGAGTTCAAATGGGACACAGTGGTGGAGGAAGTTCTGTCTTGTGCGGTGGGTCAGGGTTCTCAGGAGAATGCACCAAGCAGGCTTCTATCCCTCATAGCTTGCCCCCTTGTCCATAGAAACCTGGTTCTGAACATTGCCCTGAAACCTCTCCATATAACAATATGCCATTTCATTGAACATTCTGCTGGCTGCACCATGTCAGTCACAAGCAATTTGGAAGCTAATGGCAGATTGACATGGCCTCACAAAGATGTTTTATCATACACCTTCCCACCTCTGCTCTAGGCCCACCACTCAGTAGGCTCCAACTTACTGGTATCTCTGTTCTACACCATTTTTATGAATCCCAGTCAATCAAGCCACTGCCTGATAGATTCATGAATGATGTAGGACATCCAAATGTTCCCAGTGCGACCAGGTCATGGGAAATTCAAAAATTTCATGGTATTTATCTAGGCATTTTTCAAGGATGAAGTTGGAGGCACTGTGGGTTTTAATTCATTCGGGAACCATTAAATGGTGAGGATGCTCATTTCAATGAACGCTATCGAGAACTCTCACAGGCAAGACTTTCCAAAGAGTGGCCAAAAGGTCACATGAATCCAGGCTCATTGAGGTCTACAATGTGAGGTCCATGTTTGTTTTGATTCTCAACTATGGCTGACATGCCTTTAAAAATAAAATCATGTGATATCCTGGCTGAGATTCCCAGTGCTCTGTGGAAAGGTACCCTGGGCCTATATCTCAGTTTCCATGGGCGACTCTCATGCGTGTCCTCCTAAAATCCCAACACAAGTCATGGCAATACTTCTCTGAGGTCAGTTTCAGAACTCACTCTCTAAGGGGAATCACGCCACTGTTCAAGCCCAGGTGGACCCAGTCACCTCTTCCAACCGCCACACAAATGAAAACAATTGAAACCAAAAAAAATCCCACATGGCCCTCATTTTATTTCATATAGACACTGAACATAACCTCTTGCTAGAGGTTTCCATGAGGAGCACAGTACAAGACAGTATCCAAAATAAGCTCCCTTGCCCCTCGTTTGCCTAAAGTTTGAGTGGCCTGGACACCCTTCCTGTGAAACAGGAGTGATCCAATAGGCCTGCATTTAATACTGCTCCACTTCTCCAATTTGAGGCCTACTGACTGTGGGATTTAGATTATTTATGTGTATTGGAGTCATGATAAAACCCAAGCACCAATGGGCTAGCCTCTGCAGGGCTTTAAAGAACTCATTAGACCCAAAGGATCCTTATTCTCACTTGATGGAGGTCAGGAAACTTACAGAGAAAGACAAGAGAATTCACCCACAATGACTGCTCTTTTGGCCATTTTGGTGTTGGATGCATACATGGGATCTTTCTTTACATCCATCAGGTGCTGACAATCTAAGCCACAGCCTCACACTGGGCCAAGAGCCTGATTCAGACACATCCCTTTCCAAAGCAATTAAGCAAAGAGACACAGGTGATGCCCATTCATTTCCATTTGAAAACGGTTTTCTTCAGGCTTCACAAACGGGTTGGCCTGAGGCAAAGTCCTTCCTGACTCAGGGGAAAAGAACAATTGTTAAGCAAAAGGCCCAACCACGGTTTCTCCACTGAGATGTTAGTAGTCACACTGATATCTGAGTTTTCTGAGATGCTCGCCATTCCCTTCAGCTATCCAGTATATGGCCATGTGACAGAGCTTGGTGGTGGTACATATCTTGGACACAAAACCATGAGCCTATTCTGGAGAGTGGCCAGAATTCAGGAAGAAAACTGGAACTTAGGAAGATAGCAGGTGTTACCCATTGATTATGCAAGCCCTGGTCCATTCATTAATTGGGCAGGATGAATGCTCGGAAGCTTTCTAATAGACAGGACACATCCATTGATGCATTCTTTTTTTCTAATGTCTACAACCACGGACACAGTGAGATACACAGACATAGAAACACATGCCCTGTGAAACGACTTAGTAGAAACATTTCACTCCAAACCTCAAAACCGTCTTTCCTACCTATTCTCAGAACATGAGACAAAACCACAAACCCACACCAACACCCAAAAAGGCACCTGCTTCCCTCAAGTAGGTCTGTGACTATCCAGAGTGTCCTCTGACTTCTGGACCATACTATGTTCTCCCAAAATGGCCTGTCCTTTATCAGATCTGGTCTCCTTGGTCAACTCTGTGAAGTTGTCAGGAGCTAGTTGTGAGCCACTACCTGCTTTCTCAGGAATGGCCCCTCTTCAGAGCTTTTCTGGTATTTGGCCATTCTCACATCAGTAGGTACCAAGAAAGATTAACTCTGTCCTTGGTAAATCCAAACAAGTGAGCCCACAGGGACTGTGACTGAGACTGGCTTGGATGCCTGGCTTCCTGGATCCCATGTTCAGAGAGTTCCATCACCACGGAAGTGAGGTGAGGTCACTTCCTTCAGGAACTGAATGAGTTCACTGGCTTGGCAACCACTTTGTCCTAACAGTTGCTTCCAAGGGTCACATGAGATGGTGGCTGCCCCAACTTCCTGTGACACTTTCACAAGTTAGATTGGTATATCAACCATAGGAACCTGGGAACAGCTCTCCACAGAGGCCTGGTTTGTTCCATCTTCTCTACATTAGGACGAGAGAGGCTGATTTGGACACAACCCTTCATCCTGGCCAGGTTGTTTGTCATGTAAGATGACTTTTACTCTCCCAGGTCCTTCATAGCTGCCTACATCTTCTCCAGAGGACATTTCTGCATGGACCTTTGAGGTTCTCAGCAGGTGGAAGATCCACTACATTCCTGTATTGTAAGACTAACTCTGTCCCTCCTCTCTGTAATGTTAGATTGAGGGGAAAGTGTACGGTTAGTGTTAATAACATTTTCGATTTGGTTAGGAATCATTCTGCTGGATGAATAATGGTATTGGGAACCTGTGATATGTATGAGAATATATAGGTGAAATACATGTATGAAAACAGAAATCTAGGTAAGTTTTGAAGCCCAGAAGAGAATTGGGCCCTTGATTGGGATACTTAGCTTTGAATTAGGTTCTGCACAGATGTGTCAGATTAATCAATATTCAATGGCCTAGGACCTTGTACCTTGGATGATTGAATGTAGAAGAGAACATCCAGTCAAAAAGGGATAGTCGGTAGTTAAAGGTTAATAAAATAGGACTTGTCACTTCCTGTTTCTCTGTATGCTTAACAAAACACTTTTGAAATCTTGAGAACTCTTTGCTAATCTTGTTCCCAGAATGTGCTCTCCCCAACTGCCAAACTGCAGAATGTACTCCCTCACCCGTGTGCACGCACACTGCCCACTCACCCGGACCCATCAATAAACTTTCCTCCCTGCCCTCTCCAAGAAAATTATATAAACTCTGCTTAAGGTGTTCTCAGGGCTCTCATCTCTTTTCAATTGAGCTCTGAGCCCCAGCATGCTGGACCCCCAATGAACCCTTTGCTGTTGCATGTGACAATCTCTTTGTGGTCTCTTCCGCCAAGGCTTGCCCGACCTTTTCATATGGAGGTTCCACTGAAATGCAGCAGCGGCGAATGTGAGACCCCATGTGTCGTGGCTTTCACTATTTGTGTATCTTTCATTATGGGACAGAGCACTTCAATGCCTCTGTCCCTGACCATTGATCACTGGCCCAAAGTCCACATAAGGGCTCAGAATCTTTTTTATTTAGTAAAACACTGGACCTGGAAGACGCTCTGTGCCTCAGAATGACCCACCTTTCGAGTCGGATAGCCTCTAGAAGGATCTTTCTACTTCTCACTAATTTAAAAAGTTAGAGATATTGTCTTTTAGCCAGGGCCACATAGCCATCTGGATCATTCCGCCATATATCTTAACTTTGCAGGACCTCTGCAAATCTCCTCCTCCATGGGTGAAGCCTTTCCTTACCGCTGCCCCTGCTCCTACTCCTTCCCCCATGATCTCTCAAACCCTCTGCTCTTCTTCCTTCTCCACCCTCTTTTCTCCCTGAGTCACAAGATTTGACTCTACTGGATTCTCCTCCCCCTCCTTATCCCCTGCCCTCTTCCCCCAATCCCCAACACCCTCTAAGTGATTCCCCTGCTGCTGACTCAGCCTCTCTGCAATTGGAGGAGCACAGCACCCTCCAGATAGCTCCCCAGTGGCACACACAGCCCTTCCTTCCCTTGAGGAAGCTGGCCCGGCTATAGGAACTCGCCAGCAGTGAATAGTTGAAAACACTGGAACTCCCATGATGCTCCCCCTCCATCCCTATGGGCCAAAGATTGACGACGGCCATGGGGGAAAAAATGCAAGCCTACCAGTTTTGGCCATTCTCCTCTTCAGACGTACATAATTGGAAATATAACAATCCCCCTTTTTCTGAGCACCCCACCTGGCACACAGGTCTGGTTGAGTCATTGATGTTTTCACACTAGCCTACTTGAGATGACTGCCAACAACTCATAGGGACTGTCTTCATGACAGGGGATCAAAATAGAATACTAATGGAAGCTGGAAAAAAATATCCTCTGACCAGATGCGTGACTGACACAACTTCCCAAGATAATCAAAGCCAGCTTTCCTTTGAACCAACCCAACTGTGGCCCCCAAATCTTTGAAGGTAGGGAGCATCTGTTCACTTATCACCGGGCTCTAATAGTGGGTTTCCGTGTGGCCGCTAGGCGACCAACTAATTAGGCCAAGGTAAGAGAGATTATTCAAGGGCCTGAAGAACCTCTCTCTATGTTTCTAGAGAGAATTATGGAGGCATATAGAAGATACACTCCTTTCAATCCTCAGGCAGAGGATCAAAAGTCATCTGTCACAATGGCCTTTATTGGGCAAGCTGCCCCGGATATTAAAAGAAAGTTAAAATGCTTAGATGGATTACAAGATATGACTTTGAGAGATTTAGTCAGAGAAGCTGAGAAGGTATACTTTAAGAGAGAAACTGAGGAAGAGAAGGGAACAAAGGGAGGATAAAAGAAACAAAAGACAGACTAAGGCGCTGACTAAGGTCCTGGTCACAACAACAAATAGGCCAGAAATTAAGAAACAGGGAGACAGGAAGGGATACCTGGGCCCACGCCAGAGGCCACTCCTTGCCTCAGATCACTGTGCCTACTGTAAAAAAAAGGACACTGGGCCAAGGAGTTCCCTAGAAAGAGACAGCCACTCCTGCCAGCCATTCTGACTCTTGAGGATGACTCCAAAAGTCGGGGCTAACTTCCCCTCCCGGAGCTCAGGGTAACTTTTGAAGTGTAGGGGACCCCAGTAAACTTTGAAGTGGATACAGGGGCAATATACTCAGCCCTCAAGGCCCCATTGGGCCATCTATCAAATAAAAGGTCTCTAGTTCAAGGGGCAAATGGCAGTAAGTATCGGGCTTGGACAACTAAGAGGACCATAGACCTGGGAAAAGGAAAATCCATCAATCCTTCCTAGTAATCACAGAATGCCTGGCCCCATTGATGAGCAGAGATCTGCTCACCAAGCTCTGGGCCAAAATAACTTTTAACCCTGAAGGCAACCAAGTGGGATTTCTAAATCCTTCAGTAAAAACTCCTATAGTCATGGCTCTAACTATGTCAGTAGAAAATGTACATCAACTCACTCAACTTTGTTCAAAGAAACTGCAGGCATTCCTGAAGGATCAAGAACAGAGTTTTCCACTGACCAAATCACAGCAAAAGGACTGAATGGGTAACAAAAGCCTGTCGGGTCCATCAATTGGTTTATGCTTACCCTTCCAAGCTTCCTGGAGGAAAGCACCTAGGAGGAAAAAGACCAGGACAATTCTGGGAAGTGAACTTTACTGAAATTAAGCATGCAAGGTATGGACTTAAATATCTCCTAGTCTTTGTAGATACATTTTCAGGATGGATTAAAGCCTTCCCCACCAAAAAAAAAGAAAGAAAGAAAGAAAGAAAGAAAGAAAGAAAGAAAGAAAGAAAGAAAGAAAGAAAGAAAGAAAAAGAAAGAAAGAAAGAAACAGCACAAATGGTGGTCAAGAAGATCCTGGAAGATTTTTTTCCAAGATACGACCTGCCTAAGGTAACAGAGTCTGATAATGGACCTGCATTCATGACCCAGGTACGTTAGGGGTTAGCCAGTACCCTGGGGATTACATTGTGCTTATAGACCACAGAGTGCAGGACAGGTAGAATGAATGAATAGAACCATTAAAGAGACCTTAATGAAATTAAGCTTAGAGACCGACATAAAAGATTGGACAATGCTTCTGCCTTATGCAATGTTTCATGCAAGAAATTCTCTCTCTGTTTCTTTGTGTAACCTCACCCACTATGAAATTCCCTATGGGGCCCCTATTCCAGTAAGGGACCTAACCCCAACTCTAAGACCTAACGATCCCTTCCACACCACCATGCTTGACAGACTTACAGCTGTTGAAAGAACTCAGCGATACCTGTGAAAACAGCTGGCCACTGCCTACCAACCTGGAGATGAGGGGACTCCACATCAATATCAAGTAGGAGACTTTGTCTATGTAAGACAAGATCAGGTGTCATCCCTGGAACCCCACTGGAAAGGACCATACCAGGTTCTACTTATAACACCTACAGTGGTAAAGGTAGACAGAATCACTTCCTGGATCCTGGCCTCTCATCTCAAGCCTGCACCCTGTCCAGACTCTGCCTGGAAACTGGAAGAGACTGGTAACCCTTTCAAATTGTGTATTCGCCAGGTGGATGAAGCTATAGAGTCTCTCCTTGACCACCAGTAGTTCTAACCCTCATCAGCCCTTTCAGCAGCAATGGCTGATCACAAATCATACTGGAGAAGAAGTATAATCTATCTCATATATAGCCCACTTTGGGACCTGGTGGCCATTTCTCCACCCAGACATTTGTTAGCTGGCTATAGGTCTTTCCTATTAGGATATCCCTGATGAAGAGGATACCACTAAAATTCCATTAAATACCTTTTGTACCATAAATAATGGAAACAAACATTATGGATGTCGGGACAGGTAAGCCAGGTGCAGGTTGGCTAGCCTAGATTACTATGTTTGCCCGGCAGACAATCAAAGCCACAAACAGCAACAGCTGTGTGGAGGAAAAGCCAATTTCTTCTGTAAGTCATGGGGATGTGAGCATACAGGGGCTTCCTGATGGAACCCGAACTCCTCATCAAATTCTGTACACAGCATTGGCCATATGACCAATTAGATAACCAAAACCCATGGCCCCCAGAGGGGTCTCTAGATCCTCAAATACTGTGTGACCTTTTTAACTTCTGCAAGTGCTCAAAAGGGTAAAAGGAGATTCCCCTATGTGGAGGCCTTTTCCCTCCTTCGCTCACATCCTGAACTATGCTTCTCCAATAGATCCTCACCCTCAGCCTTCATCTCCAGACTATCTGCTGTCACTCCAAACTCAGCAACCTGATTTCTTCCCTTCAATTACTAGATCAAAAACCCAAACCAACACCGGTTCTCAGACCATTGCCCCCTGGCTGAGAAGCAGGTACTGAGGTACCCCTCCACCGACTCACTCCTCTCTTCTCTTGTCACTGCCCGCACTGGGTCCCACCAGGTCCTCTTTCCAGCTAACCCATAGCTCAAACCAGCTGAGGAGAGCCCTCAGACCCTTATCCAAATGTAATGAAAATGGCCTTTAAAGTTGCTCTTTCATCACTGAAAACAGGTTACTAAAAATTTAAAGTCCCTCACAGGCTTTGTGGATACTCACTCCCTTCTTCCCCTCTGCTCTACCTGTTTTACTGCTCAAGTTTTGTTGCTAGGAATATCCCAAACCCCTTTCCCATTATTCTTTTACATCTCTCCTTTCTCATTCTCAGATCCATGAAGCTGCTCTAAGCCCCGACTTCTCTGTCTCCCCCCTCTGTACCAGGCCCACAGAAAAGTTTTCACTGACCTTCTCCAGGAATCTTCACCATGGCTGACTTTAGGACTTTCAGCAAAAAAGTCCCTATAAACGATTTCAGTGTAGATAACCTTCCTCATTTAATGTTGCCCTGTTCCACTTGGCCACTGGCTAAAAATAATCAGCACTCCTAAGCTAGACACGCCCTTACTAGTTTTTCACAAAATATGTGAACAATTCCTCTGGCCTTGAACTGGGGCTTCACAGAGATGGCAACATTTCTAAGATAAAGAAGTTACCATCTGGGCTCCATGGTAACAGCTGGCAGGGGGAAAAAAAGAAAGGGAAGTAAAAGCTCTCCCCCACCCAGTTGTCCTTGAAAAGTTAACTTGCCCAGAACAGAGGAAAAAAAAAACAGAAACAAAAACAGCTTTTTGTGAACTTCTGCAGAGTGTGATCTTCTTAGCCACTTCTCTTACATGTTGGGTACAAAATTCTGAAACTACCTAAACTTGGAATTCAGAAGATTAATTGATTACAACCGAAGCAATGCCCTCTGAATCTGGGTGCAACCAAATAGGACTGTTTCACTGTCTTTGGTGCTATCTTAGGTGCCTTGCCTTGTCCGTCCCTACAACAGTATAATTCTATATACTAAAACATTGTTGATGTTTTCATGAGATGAAAAACGGATGTGATTAATTGTGTAATGGTGCATATGTTACCCAGAATGCTCTATCATGACGCAGGTTCATTTGAAGATCGAATAGGTGGGACATACAACCCGGTTTCACTGGGAACATATGTCCCTCACTTTAGCCATCCTATAAAGAATAGGAGTTGCCACAAGGGTGGGCACAGGAACCACTGCCCTGGTCCATGGGACACAACAAATGACCCAGTTAGAAGCAGAAATAGACCAAAACTTAAATATATTAGAAACCTCCATAACAGCTTTGCAGGAATCTTTAACCTCTCTCTCTGAAGTTCTTTTACAGAACAGTTGAGGGTTGGACCTCCTCTTCATGAGTGAAAGGGACCTTTGTGCTGCATTGAGGGAGGAATGTTGTGTGAAGTTGTCAGAAGCCAGTGGTGAGCTACTACCTGCTTTATCAGGAAAGGCCCCTCTTCTTAGCTTTCCTGTCTTTTGGCCATCCTCACATCAGTAGGTACCAAGAAAGACAGACTCTGTTCTTGGTAAATCCAAAAAAAGTGAGACCACTGGGACTGGGACTGGGACTGGTTGTGCTTGCCTGGCTTTCTGAATCCCACGTTTAGAGAGTTCCATCACCCAGGACGTTATGTGAGGTAACCTCAATCAGGAAGTGAATGAAGTCACTGCCTTGGCAACCACTTTGTCCTAAGAGTTGCTTCCAAGGGTCCCATGAGATGGAGGGTGCCCCTACTTCCTGTGACATTTTCACACGTTGGAATGGTATATCAACCATAGGCACCCGAGAACAGCTCTCCACACAGGCCTGGTTTGGTCAATCTTCTCTACATTAAGATGAAAGAGGGTGATAAAGACACATCCCTTCATTCTGACCAGGTTGTTTACCATGGAAGTTGAGTTTTCCTCCCTCAGGTCCTTCATAGCTGCCTACAACTTCTCCAGGGTATCATTTCTGCATGGTCCTTTGAGGATCTCAGCAGGTTGAAGATCCCCTACATTCCTGTAGTGTAAGACCAACTTTTTCCCTGCTATTCTGTAAAGTTACATTGAGGGAACAGTGTATGGTTAGGGTAATAACAGGTTTTATTTGGGATAGGAATCATTCTGCTGGATGAATAATGGTATTGGGAACCTGTGATATTTACAAGAATATATAGGTGAAATATAAGTATAAAAACAGAAATCTAGGTAAGATTTGAAGCCCAGAAGAGCATTGGGCCCTTGATTGGGATACTTAGCTTTTAAATATCTTCTGAACAGATGTCTCAGATAAATCGATATACAATGGCATAGGACCTTGAAAATTGGATGATTGAATGTAGAAGAAAACATCCACTCATATAGGCATAGTTGGTAGGATTAGGAAGACAGTCAGTAGGTTTAGGAAGAAAAGTGAGTATAGGATTTGGACAAAAAGTTCTTTAGCAATAGGGTTTGCGGTAGAGAGTGAATGTAAATGTCACCACATGTGAAGAGTCAGACACAATGATGAACTGGGGAAAATATATGGGGAAGCAGATATCAATGGAGATATTAAGAAATCAGGCAAAGTATAAATTGAGTGATAGGATTAGACATTTTCAACAGGGTAGAGGTTGAGTATAAAATCTTAGAAAGAATCAAATATTTAGTCACCAATAGGATTGACATTTGAGAGAATTAGGCAATCTGGACATGGATATTGTTAGTAATCCATGCACACTTTCCATTTAGGCTTTGGCACAGTCATAAGTGTGAACTTTGCATTTTGTTTCCAGAATATTACTGTGATAAAGTGCATATGTAGATCAGGTGACATCAGTATTTCTTCCACCATTTCTGTGGGCAATATTTTGAAGGTGTATAAATTAGTATACGGTGTACAAATAGGTGTTCCCTGTGTCTAGGAATATAGATAAAATGAATGAATAGACCATACTGTGAATAAATAATATTACTGGTTCCAACTTTAAATATTGGATTGAATTGATATTTACAAATTTACAGGAAATCTTATATTGAGATACATACATTCATTACAACCATTTATACATCTAATGGTAATATTAGGTTTATGGTTTATCATGAAGAGTGTGTGAGTTTTGCTTTAAAAGTGATTATTGAAATCTAAAATAAAATGAAGTATCATGAAAAGACCAGTCAAAAAACATAGAGGAATACTTGTGTACTGAAGCAAGAAGTGATTAAAAGTGAAACAAAAGCCTATCAATTTGCAAAATTGTGAATGAAATATATATCCTATGATGTGCATAAACTGAAGAAATAGTCATGTAACAGTGTTGAATAAAAATGAAGGTCAAAATACACATCATGTCCCATAGGAATCTACTTGCATTGATGTTAAAGTGGGTCAGTTACTGTAGAAAAATTAGGACTTCTATGCACCATTCACTGAATTTTGATTTCAGTACTAGGATACAATATGTATTTAAGGTGGATGAATATTTCTGAAAATAACTTTGTGAACATTTGGTTATAAATCCACATTCATGAACATGAATGCATTTAGGGATTGTATAATAAGACACATATATTTTACATTCTGAAAAATCTGGAGAGTGTGTGTGTGTGTATATATATATATATATATATATATATATATATATATATATATATATATATATATAAAGAGAGAGAGAGAGAGAGAGAGAGAGAGAGAGAGAGAGGCATTAAAAGGTAGCAATATATATGCCAATCGAAATTCATCATGAAATATATAACATCCACAGATCCAAAACTATTCATTTTACTGAACATGGATTTATGTATTATATTGTTCAACTAGGAAGCTCACCCATAGTTTTTAATTTTCAATTCCAACAACGTTTAGGAGGAGTGACCTCTTCTAAAAATTTGTATCTGCCAAGTCAGCCATCTAACAAAAATGTACATGTGATACCAGGTAGGATTCTATATGTACATTCAAAAATACATGTGCTGAATAGCCTACAGATAAAGGGAGATAGGAATTCACATATTTGTTAACTATAAAACACATGGAGAACTATTTCAATTTAAAATTGACTAGATTTATAACACCTACCCTTTATCATGCAAAAGGTAAATCCAACTATACACCATGCCTCTCTAAACTGCTTGTATTTCTATTCTGTTTGGGTTCTTTTTCTCCATCACTTTAGGATTGCTGCAATCTGGCTGGGCACAATTCAGGAGCCACTTGTCAAAAGAAACTAAAATTACTTTTAGAACCACACATGACTAAAAATTAGCTCCTCGGGAAAAACCCTCAGAGCCCAACTGCCACTACTGGCTTCCCACAAGCTCTCAACCTCCACACTCCTTCTCTTGAGGTCGATTGGCTGGGTCGTGTGGGCAGAGCCCAAAAAGTCCCACAATGAGCAGCTCCGTTGTCTGAAAGGGTGGGGAAACAGCCCAATGGCATTACCACAGAGGAGCCAATCAGCTAGATATTGCTGGGGCTGCTGTGAGCCAATCATCAGCTTGCAGTCTGAAAGGGTGGGGAAACTGCTCAATGAGCATCTCCAATGAGCATCACCGCAGAGGAGCCAATTAGCTTGATGTTGCTGGGGCCGCTGTTAGCCAATCATCAGCCGGCAGTCTGAAAGTTTGTTTGGCCCCTTGGGCTGTGCCTCTCAACACCTCCCCCTCTCTGTTTAAACAACAAGCATGTGGCTTAGGGACCATGCCTGCCTTACTTTGTCCAATAGTACATATGGTGCTTACCCATTATCGAATGAGCTGACCTCAAGGTATCAGCCTCCAGTCTTAGATTGGTACCATTGCAATTGGATCTTACCCGTCACTAGCTACAGGTCCAGTATACAGTCACACCTGTGGAGAGGTCTTTGTACCAGCGGGGGGTGAGGTTCTTTGTCTCACCTCTGTTGGCCCCCAAATTTTAGCTGAACGACCATGACAGCAGAAGGGAGGAAGATACACCAAGCCAATTGACGGCTCCTTTTGGAAAAATTGTACCACCGATGACATCATCAGCAAAAATACCCCAACACTACCACAAGTCAATTCACCAACATATTGTTCACAATGCATGCAGGTGAGTTCACAATGCATACAGGTGATACATAGTCGAGGCAAGTTCTGCAAGCAGTTCAGTGATGGCTATTGCAGAAGCTGTAGATTGGTTTTATCTTTGTCTTTACAGGCACTGGGATGAAGATAGGAATTTTGGCAATAATGGCCAAAGAAAAATTATGTAACATTCCAGAAGGTACTAAAAGAAAACAATTTTCTTAACAATTTACATTGTCTTGAAGAGAATTATTAAATATAATGAAAAGAAAAGGTGAAAGTAAACAAACAGATCTGTTAACCTCCTTTTTTGTACACATTTTAAAACAATCCTCAACAGGTGTTTACCCAATTTAAATTAAAACATTTACATCAAGTGTATAAAAATATATTTGGATCCATTTTTTCATGAGCGCTCATCATATATGATATATGGACATACGTACATTCAAACATATAACAAAAAACACAAGTGTGCACACGTAATATAATACATACAACACATAACATAAGAGTAAAGGCCTTATAACATTTTACAGGTGAAATCTCCATTGCAATGTCTAAAAACTCTATAGTCCAAAAATAGAACTGATCAGCAAAACATTAACCTAGGTTTGTATGAGCTCAAAAAACAAAATAGAACTTCATGACATGGGAAAGGGTAATAATAAAATAGATATTGAAAAAAGCATCCTGGATTTGTCACAGATGTAAGAATAGCCAAACTGGAGTTCTGGATATCAGCTGTTATGGATTTGAGCCAAATCATATTCTTTTAATCTGTAGAAATCGCTTTAGTTAGTCTCTCTGGAATCCAAATCGGCTGCTGTTCTCCCTTTGGAAACACACAAACAGACCTCCAACTCCAGACAATTACTGGGTCAGGACATTTCCATTGTCCTGCTAGAATATCCTTCCAAAGTACCTTGGGCTTATGTACATTTTTTGGACACATATGCCTTTCCACAGGAATAAGCCCTGATGAATCCAAATTTCCAAAGTTTAGAGTAAAAAGGGTTATTTTAAGTTTATCTTTGGGGAATATATACCCCTTCCCAATTCCTTTTTTTTTTTGTTTAATTAGTACGTTTTAATAGTTTGATGAGCTCATTTAACTATGCCTTGTCCCTGCGGATTGTATGGGATTCCTGTTATATGAGTAATGCAAAATGATGAGCAAAATTCTTTAAAAGAGGTAAAAGTATAACCAGGGGCAACATCTGTTTTTAACTGTTTTGGAATGCCCACAGTGGCAAAATTTTGTAAGCAATGAGCTATAACATCTTTAGTTTTTTTTCTCCGGCATGAAGGGAGTCCATCAAAAATTCAGAAGAAGTATCAACTGTAACATGCAAATATTTTAATTTTCCAAATTCTGGCAAGTTTGTGACGTCCATCTGCCAAATATGGTTAGGTATCAATCCTCTAGGATTGACTCCAAGATTAACTTGTGGTAAAATGGTCACACAATTTTGACATTGTTTTATTATTTGTCTAGCTTGTTCCTTAGTTATTTTAAAGCGCTTATGTATAGTATTAGCATTGACATGGAATTTTTTATGAAAATTTGTAGCTTCTTCTACTGTAGAGAAAATATGTATGTCATGCGTAGTTTTATCTGCTAAATCATTACCCAAACTAAGGGCTCCAGGCAATCCTGTATATGTCCTGATATGCCCTATAAAGGACGGATCTTTTCTGTCCCAGATTAGACTTTGTATAGTGGAAAGAAAAGAGAAAACAGGAGAGGAAGGGGAAATTTGTTTCTTCCTAAGATTATATATTCAAACTCAACCCTGTTGAAAATGCATAATCATATCACTCACTTTATACTTTGCCTGATTTCATAATGTCTCTAAAGATATGTGGTTTCCTGCATATTTTCACCAGTTCACCATTGTGACTGACCCTTCACATGAACTTATGTTCACTTTCACTCTCTAACCACAACCCTAATGCTCCAGAACTTTTGTTCCAAATCCTATACTCACTCTTCTTCCTAAACCAACTCTGTACCTAATTCTACCTACTATCCGTTTTTGACTGGATGTTCTCTTCAACATTCAATCATCCAAGCTACAAGGTCCGATGCCATTGTATATCTATTTATCTGAGACATCTGTACACAATGTAAATCAAAGTTAAGTATCCCAATCAAGTGCCCAATGCCCTTCTGAGCTTCAAAATTACCTAGATTTCGGTTTTAATTCATATATTTAACCTCTATATTTTTATAAATATCTCAGGTTCCCAATACCATTATTCATCCCGCAGGATTATTCCTAACTCAAATCAAACATTTTATTAGCCCTAAGAATACACTGTTCTATCACCCTAAATTTAAAGAAAAGCAGGGACAGAGTTGGTCTTACAATACAGGAATGTAGGGGATCTTCCACCTGCTGAGAACCTCCAAAGTCCATGCAGAAATGAATCCTGGAGAAGATATAGTCAGCTATGAAGGATCTGCGAGAGCAAAAGTCATCTTCCATGGCAATCACCCTGGTCAGGATGAAGGGATGTGTCTGAATCAGCCTCTCTCTTCTTAATGTAGAGGAGATTGACCAAACCAGGCCTGTGTGGATAGCTATTCCCGGGTTCCTAAGGTTGACATACCATTCTAACTTGTGAAAGTTTCAAAGGAAGTAGGGGAAGCCTCCATCTAATGGGACACTTGGAAGCAACTATTAGGACAAAATGGTTTACAAGGCAGTGAATTTATTCAGTTCCTGAAGGGAGTGACCTCACCTCACTTTCTTGGTGATGGATCTCTCTGAACTTGGGATACTGGAAACCAGGCACATAGAGCCAGTCCCAGTCCCAGTCCCAATGGGCTCACTTGTTTGGATTTACCAAGGACAGAGTCAGTCTTTCTTTGTACCTACTGATGTTAGGATGGCAAAAGCAAGGAGAGCTCTGAAGAAGGGCCTTTCCTGAGAAAGCAGGTAGTGGCTAAACACTAGCTTCTGACAACTTAACAGAGTTGGTCAAGGAGAACAGAACTGAGACAGGACAGGACTTTTCAGGGGAAAATTGTATGGCCCACCAGTCAGAGGACACTCCGTAGAGTCACAGACCTACTTGGGGGAAGGAGGTGCCAATATGGGTGTGGTTTTGGGTTTATGATTTTGTCTCATGTTCTGAGAATAGGTAGGAAAGGTGGTTTGTTTTTTGGGGTTGAACTGTTTCTAGTAAGACGTTTGACAAGGCGAGTGTTTCTATGTCTGTGTATCCCACTATGTCCGTGGTTGTAGACATTAGAAAAGAGAATGCATCAATGGATTTGTCCTGTCTTGTAGAAAGCTTCCCAGCATTCATCCTGCCCAATTAATGAATGGATTGCAGCTTTCCTTAAGGATGGGCAACACCAACGATCTTAGTAATTTTCAATTTTCTTTCTGAATTCTCGCCAATCTCCAGAATAGGCTCATGGTTTTGTGTCCAAGATATGTACCACCTCCAAGCTCTGTGACATGGCCATGTACTGGATAGATGAAGGGAATGGCGAGCATCTCAGAAAACGCAGATATCAGTGTGACCAGTAAACTCTCAGTGGAGAAACCCTTCTTTGAGCCTTTTGCTTACATAATGTTCTGTTGCCTTGAATGTCAAGAAGTTCTTTGTTTCGGACCACCCCTTTGTGAAGCCTGAAGAAAACAGTTTTCAGATCTAAATGAATGGGCATAACCTGTGGCTCTTTGCTTACTTGCTTTGGAAATGGATGTGTCTGAATCCAACTCTATGCCCTGTGTGAGGCTGTGTCTTAGATTCTCTGCAACTGATAGATCTAAAGAAAGATCCCATGTGTGCATCCAAAACCAAAATGGCCAAAAGAGCAGTCATTGTGGGTGAAGTTTCTCTCCGTCCTCTGTTAGGTTCTTGACGTCCATCAAGTGAGAATTGGGATCCTTTGGGTCAAATGAGTTTTTCAAAGCACTGCAGATGTGGTTGGGTTTTCTTATGACTGAAATTCACATAAAGAATCTACACCTGACAGTCAGTAGGCCTCAAATTGCAGAAGAAGATCAGTATTAATAGCAGGTGTATTTGATCAATCCTGGTTCACTGGAAGGGTTTCCAGGCCACCCTGACTTTAGGCAAATTAGCGGCAAGGGAGCATGTTTTGGACACTGTCTTGGGCTATGCCCCTCATGGAAACGTCCAGCCAGAGGTTATGATGAGTGTCTATATGGAAGAAGATGAGGGCCATTGGGGAGTGTTTTGGTTTTAATTGTGGTCATTTGTGTGGCATTTGGAAGAGATGACTGGGTCCACCTGGGCTTGAACTCTGGTGTGATTCCCCTTAGAGACTGAGTTCTGGAACTGAGCTCAGAGAAGTATTGCCATTAATTGTGTTGGGATTTTATGAGACCACGCATAAGAGTCGCCCTTTAAACTGAGATCTAGCATTGAAGTGCTCTGTCCCATAATGAAAGATCCACAAACAGTGAAAGCAACGACACATGAAACAGACAAGACAAGACAATAAAGACAGGCAATGGACGTCCAACACTGAGATCAGGACTGAGTAGCCGGCAATAAGCAATGGGCTGGCAATACCGAATCCAAAACAAAATATCACTGAGTCGAGGAATCTATTATAACTAAATTTCCCAAGTCCTCTGGGGTGTCCTCCAGGAACGTGGCCTGTGGCTCTGTGACACGTCTGTCAGCCACTGTCGGAGAGAGCTCACACTCTTCATCAATAGCCATTTTTCCAAGTCCTAACCTGAAACCTGAAACCAGGAATAGGAGACTTACTTACCCCAAGAGTAGCCCGTTGGGGTCTCTCATCCGCCGCTGCCAGATATCAGTGGAAACTTCATGTGTAAAGGTCGGGCGTGCATTGGAGGAAGAGACCACCAAGAAACTGACTCATGAAACAGCAAAGGGTTTATTGGAGTTCCAGCATGCTGGGGCTCAGAGCTCACTTGAATACAGCAGAGAGCCCTGAGAAGAGCTTGAGCAGAGCTTATATACTTTCCTTGCCGAGGGCAAGGAGGGAAGTTTATTGATGGGTCAGTGGGAGTGGGCAGTTTGCATGCAACCAGGTGAGAGAGTAAATTCTGCAGTTTGAAAACTGGGGACAGCACATTCTGGGAACAAGATTAGCAAACAGTTCTCAAGATTTCAACAGTGTTTTGTTAAGCATAGAGAAAAACAGGAAGTGACAAGTACCTATTTAATTAACCATTCAATAACAACTATACCTTTTTAAATGGATGTTCTCATCTACATTTAATCTTCCAAGGTACAGGGTCCTATGACATTGTATATCAATTTACCTGAGACATCTGTGCAGAACGTAATTCAACGCTAAGTATCCCAATTAAGGGCCCAATGCCATTCTGGGATTCAAATCTTACTTAGATTTCTGTTTTCCTACATATATTTCAACTATATATTCTTATACATATCGCAGCTTCTCAATAGAATTATTCATAAACAGAATGATTCCTAACCCAAATCAAACATGTTATTAGCCCTAACCCTACAGTGTTCCCTCAATCTAACTTTAAAGAAGAGCACGGACAGAGTTGGTCTTATAATACAGGAATGTAGGGGATCTTTCACCTGCTGAGAACCTCAAAGGTCCATGGAGAAATAAGCCATGGAGAAGATGTAGGCAGCTATGAAGGACCTGAGAGAGCAAAAGTCATCTTCCATGGCAAACAACCTGGTCAGGATGAAGGGATGTCTCTGAATCTGCCACTCACACCCTGTGAACTGCGCCACTTCACAGGTGAATAACGAGTTAGAACGACAAAAAATTATCTTGTTAGGATCTTACAGAAAAATGTGTGTGCACCGAAACCTAGAAGAATGATTTCCACCAATGAGGTCCGGTAATTGAGTCTCAAACACGAGCCAAATGTGTGACCGGAGATCCGGGCTGACAAATCTGTGTGGCCTGCCCCGTGGCTAGAGACAGCAGGGCACCACCTAGAAGCGACCAGCCGGCAGGGAGAAACGTTGCTGCAGATTCTGTGGAATCCTGCTGGCTGACCTCCAACTGAGCCCCGGGCTGAGTTTGGGATTTCAAACGGGGAAGGAAGTGCTACAGTTCTATCCCCCCACAATAAAAACTCCACCAAGGAAACCAACGGTCACCATCTTGGAGAGCACAAGTAACCACCGCCACTCTCCAACAGATTGCAACAATAAAACAGGTTTGTGTTACTCAGCTCATCTCCCATACAGCAGGGAATTCACATAAAATCTCTCTTAGGCTTTCCATTGGAGAGATTATCAGAGAGAGCCTGCATAAAGACGTTGGGAAAACTACAGGCACCTCACCTTCAACTTCCCCTCCCATCAGCGGCGAAAACGAAACCTGTCTAGCCAGAGCTGGGAGAGGGGCAAGAGGAAAAAATCAAAACAATAGAGTGCCGGGGTTCCCCATAGACACCATCCACACCCAAGAAACGGCAGGCCCAGAGGACAGTATGAGCTGCCGAGAGGCATCACTCAGGGGAAATCTGGTCTAGCACGAGAAACCAGGACTAGCAGGAGATAACAGGGGACTAGAGGCCAGGCCCGCGTGACTGGGCGGCTGGAGAACGCCCGCCCACTGGTCACAAACAGCCCGCTGCTGGTGCGACTGGGTGGCTGGTGCCCGCCTGCCTACCAGCGACCAATCGCCCGCTGGCTGCACGTGCAACTGGGTGGCTAGAGATCTCCCGCCCACCAGTGACAGCCCACCCGCTGACTGTGTGACTGGACAGCTGGAGACCGCCCGCCCGCCGGCGACCGGGAGTTGAAAACAAACAGAGACAGATCAGTCCCAGCCCACTCCCATTTGAACACCCTGGCAAGGAGCCTGGGGCCCGCCATAGCAGACAGGTGACATCACTGGAGCTCGGCCATCGCAATTCCTTCCAAGCAGAATTCACTTTAGCAGGCATAGTCTACCAACACAAAGGAGAGACAACAGATATATTAAACCAAAACAAATCTATAGAATAGAGCAGAAAAACAGCAATCAAATAGAGATGGAAAACAACGTGAACATCATGAAAAAACAAAGGAAAAAAATGTGTACAAACAATGCAGGACAACTTAATTCTACAGGAGGACCTAGAATCATCAGAAACAGGGATAGGGAAAAAAACTCAAGGCTTACCTAACTCAGATGGAAAGGGATATTAGAGAATACATGAATCAGCAAGTCCTAGCAATAAAAGTATATTTTGAAAATGAATTAAACAAATTCAAATGGCAAAGAACAAGCTTTACCAGGAGATAGAGATCTTAAAAAAAATCAAACAGTAATCCTAGAAATGCAGGAAACTATTAATTAAAACTCAAACAAGAATATTACAAATAGACTAGATCAAATAGAAGTCAGAACATCAGATAATGACGACAACGTTTATCAACTTGAAAAGAATATAGTCAACACAGAAAAGATGCTTAAGTCCCAAGAGCAGTCTATTCAAAAGATATGGGATATCATAAAAAAAACAAATTTCACAGTCATCGGAATAGAAGAAGCCATAGAGATTCAAACCAAAAGAATGGACAACATATTAAATGAAATAATTCTAGAAAACTTCCCAGAGATGAAAGATGGAATGGATTGCCAAATCCTTGAAGCCTACAGGACCCCAAACATTTAAAACCATAATAGACCAACTCCAAGACATATAATTATGAAGATAGCCAAAATACAGAACAAGGAGAGAATATTAAAAGCTACGAGAGAAAGGAGGCGGATTACATTCAGGGGTAAATCAATTAGATTAACGACTGATTTTTCATCACAAACTTTGAAAGTGAGAAGATCCTGGAACAATGTATTTCAAACACTGAAAAATAATGAATTCCAACAAAGAATACTGTATCCAGCAAAATTAAGCTTCAGATTTGACAATAAAATTAAAATCTTTCACAATGAATAAAAACTAAAAGAATTCACACCCATAACACCAGCACTGCAAAGGATTTTGGGCAAAATACTACAAGAAGAAGAATTGAAAAATAGTGCCCCAAACTAACAGTGGGAGGTATCTCAGTAAATGGGGAGAAAAATAACCAAAAAGTAAAAACTAGCCAAACTAAAATAAATAAATAAATTAACATGAATGGATGTACAAATCATATTTCAATTGTAACCTTAAATGTTAATGGCCTAAACTCACCATTCAAGAGACATAGGGTAGTAACCTGGATCAAAAAAACAAATCCAACAATATGCTGCTTTCAGGAGACTCATATGATAGGTAAAGACATACACAGGCTGAAAGTAAAAGGTTGGGAAAAATCATACCACTCACAGGGCACATGGAAGCAAGCAGGAGTGGCCAAACTCATATCAAATACAATCAACTTCAAACCTACGTTAATCAAAAGGGATAAATAAGGACACTATATAACGTTAAAAGGAACCATCCACCAACATAACATAACAATTACCAATTTGTATGCAGCAAACAAATGAGCTGCCACACTCATAAAACAAACTCTTCTCAAGTTCAAGAGTCAAATAGACTACAACATAATAATTATAGGTGACGTCAACAGACCGCTCTCACCATTAGACACATCCTCTAGACAAAAACTGAATAAAGAAACTATAGAACTCAACAGCACAATCAATAACCTAGACTTAACCGACATATATAGAATATATCAACCATCATCAAGTGGATACACCTTCTTATCAGCAGCAGATGGATCCTACTCAAAGATAGACCATATATTAGGTCATAGGGCAACTCTTAGTAAATATAAAGGCGTGGAGATAATACCATGCACCATATCAGATCATAATGAAATGAAACTGGAAATCAATGATAAAAGAAGGAAGGAAAAATCCTACATCACATGGAAAATGAACAATATTCTACTGAATGATCAATGGGTTACAGAAGACATTAAGGAGGAGACAAAAAAATTCTTAGAGACAAATGACCATACAAACACAACCTACTGTAATCTATGGGACACAATGAAAGCAGTTTTAAGAGGAAAATTCATTTCTTGGAGTTCTTTCCTCAAAAAAAGAAAAAAACAACAACAAATAAATGAACTCACACTACACCTCAATAACCTAGAAAAGGAAGAGCAAAACAACAGCAAATGTAGTAGACGACATTAAAATAAGAGCAGAAATCAACGAAATTGAAACAAAAAATCATTGAAAAAATTGATGAACTAAAAGTTGGTTCTTTGAAAAAATAAATAAGATTGACAGGCCCTTAGCCATGATAACGAAGAGAAGAAGAGAGAGAACTCAAATTATTAACATAGGGGGTGAAAAATGCAATACCACAACAGACACTACAGAAATATAGAAGATAATTAGAAAGTATTTTGAAACCCTATATTCCAATAAAATAGAAGATAGTGAAGATATCAATAAATTTCTTAAGTCATACGATCTGCCCAGATTGAGTCAGGAAGACACACACAATTTAAACAGACCAATGACAAAGGAAGAAATAGAAGAAGCCATCAAAAGATAACCAACGAAAAAAAGCCCTGGACCGGATGGGTAAACAGCGGAGTTCTACAAAACCTTCAAAGAAGAATTAATACTGATTCTTTTCAAGCTCTTTCAAGAAATAGAAAAAGAAGGAGCTCTTTCAAATTCATTCTATGAGGCCAAAATCACCCTGATCTTGAAATCAGACTAAGACACTTCAAAGAAACAAAACTACAGACCAATATCTCTAATGAACTTGGATACAAAAATTCTCAATAAAATCCTGATGAATCGAATACAAAAGCATATAAAAAAAAATTGTGCACCATGATCAAGTAGGATTCACCCCTGGGATGCAAGACTGGTTCAATATACGGAAATCAATAAATACTATTCACCACATCAATAGACTTAAAGACAAGAACCATATGATCATCTCGATAGATGCAGAAAAAAACATTTGACAAAGTACAGCATCCCTTTATGTTCAAAACACTAGAAAAACTAGGGATAACAGGAACTTACCTCAACATTGTAAAAGCTATATATGCTAAACCTCAGGCTAGCATCATCCTAAATGGAGAAAAACTGAAGGGATTGCCTCTAAAATCTGGAACAAGACAGGGATGCCCTCTATCACCACTTCTATTCAATTTAGTTCTTGAAATTCTAGCCAGAGCAATTAGACAATAGAAATTAAAGGCATAAAAATAGGAAAACAAGAACTTAAATTATCACTATTTGTGGATGACATGATAATATATATAACAGACCCAAAAGGGTCTACAAAGAAACTGCTAGAGATAATAAATGAATTAAGCAAAGATGCAGGATATAAAATCAACACGCATAAATCAAAGGCATTTATGTATATCAGGAGCAAAACTTCTGATATGGAAAGGAGGAAAACCACTCCATTCACAATATCCTCAAAGAAAATAAGATACTTGGAAATCAACCTAACAAAAGAGGTGAAAGATTTATATAATGAAAACTACAGAATCCTAAAGAGAGAGATAGAAGAAGATCTTAGAAGGTGGAAAAATGTACCCTGTTCATGGATAGGCAGAACTAACATCATCAAAATGGTGATATTACCCAAAGTTCTCTACAGGTTAAAATGGATGCCAATCAAAATCCCAATGGCATTTCTTGTAGAAATGATAAAGCAATCATGAAATTCATATGGAAAAACAAAAGACCCAGAATAGCAAAAGCAATTCTAAGCAGGAATTTGAATCTGGAGGTATAGCGATACCAGAGTTCAAACTGTACTACAAAGCAATAGTTATAAAAGCAGCGTGGTACTGGTACCAAAACAGGCAGGTGGATCAGTGGTAGAGAATAGAGGAAACAGAAATCAATCCACAAAATTACAACATTCTTATATATGATAAAGAGGCTAAAAGCATATTGGGAGATGGATAGCATCTTCAACAAATGGTGCTGGGAAAATTGGAAACCCGTATGCACCAAAATGAAACTGAATCCCTTTCTCTCGCCATGCACAAAAGTTAACTCAAAATGGATCAAGGAGCTAGTGATGAAATCAGAGACACTGCATGTGATAGAAGAAAAAGATGGCTATGATCTACATACTGTGGGGTCGGGCTCCAAATTCATTAATAGGACACCCATAGCCCAAGAGTTAATAACAACAATAAACAAATGGGACTTACTTAAACTAAAAAGTTTTTTCTCTGCAAGAGAAACAATAAGAGAGGTAAATAGAGAGTCTACATCCTGGGAACAATTTTTTACCCCTCACACTTCAGATAGAGCTCTAATATCCAGAATATACAAAGAACTCAAAAAATTAAACAATAAGATAACAAATAACCCAATCAACAAATGGGCCAAGAACCTGAACAGACACTTCAGAGAGGAGGACATACAATCAATCAACAAGTACATAAAAAAATGCTCACCATCTGTATCAGTCAGAGAAATGCAAATAAAAACCACCCTAAGATACCATCTCACTCCAGTAAGATTAGCAGCCATTGTGAAGTCAAACAACAATAAGTGTTGGCGAGGATGTGGAGAAAAGGGTACACTTGTACACTACTGGTGGTACTGAAAATTGATAAGGCCAATTTGTAAAGCAGTATGGAGATTTCTTGGAAAGCTGGGAATGAATGCACCATTTGACCCAGCTATCACCCTTCTCGGACTAGAGGGTCTTAACAGAGCGTACTATAGGGATACTGCCACATCAATGATCATAGCGCCACAATTCACAATAGCTAGACTGTGGAACCAACCTAGATGTCCTTCAATAGATGAATGGTTAAAAAACTGTGGCATCTATACACAATGGAGTATTACTCAGCACTAAAAAATGGCAAAATCATAGACTTTGCAAGGAAATGGATGGCATTAGAGCAGATTATGCTAAGCTAAGCTAACCAATCCTTAAAAAAATGCCAAATGTCTTCTTTGATATAAAGAGAGCACCTAAGAACAGAACAGGGAGGAAGAGCATGAGAAAAAGATTAACATTAAACAAAGACGAGTGGGGGGATAGAAAGGGGGAGAGAAGGGAAAGCATATGGAAATGGTAGGAGACCCTCAATGTTACACAAAATTACATATAAGAGCTTGTGAGGGGAAATGGGGGGAAAACAATGGAGAGAATTGAACAACAGCAGATGAGGTAGAGAGGAAAGATGGGAGGGGAGGGGAGGGGGGATAGTAGGGGATAGAAAAGGTAGCAGAATACAACATCACTATTATGCCATTATGTACAAATGTGAATGTGTAACCAATGTGCTTCTACAATTCGTATTTGGGGAAAAATGGGAGTTCATAACCCAATTGAGTCAAATGTATGAAAGATAATATATCATGAGTTTTGTAATGTTTTGAACAATCAATAAAAATAAATAAATAAATAAAGGTTTAAAATTGAGTGGCAAGAAATCAGCTAAAAAAGTGTTGAGATGCATTCATTTTGCTAAGCAGAAACTTTGTTTTGTGTAGTTGTATCTATCACAAATTTATTTTACCAGAAAACTGGCTTTTGAAAATACACTTAATTGAGATTAAAGGATAATCCACCTACCTTCATGAAAAATTCATAGCATTTCCTATATTTTTCATATTTCAATTTTTGGTAAATATTTTGTCATGGACCAGGTCTAGTCTTAGGCTATTCTTTCAGAATACTGCCTCATCTGATAAGTTGGTACAATGTGTTGGATTGTTCTTTTCATCTTTTATTTAATAGTTTCTAGCTGATAATGTGTATTTTTCATTATCTTTATTTGGACATACATACCCAACGATATCTTTGCATTTTATGTTTTACTGGGAAGAGACTCATCAAAAGCTCTGTATTATATGTATCAACAATCAAACATTTAGAGCATGCAATTATTCTTAATTTTGCATGAAAATATCTTTGTACCATTTACTTATAAAAATTTAGAACTATTAATAATGTCCCTACTGTAATAAGTAACTAATTACCAGAAAAATTAAACAATTCACTTTATATCAATTATGAATATGAAAAGTACTAAAATAAGTATTTGGCAATTAATACATAATTGATAGAAATTGAAATCATAAGAAAGCCATTTAAAATGTCAGTGCATATGGTCCTTAAATAATAGGTTGTTCAAAAAAATTTCTCTAATTCATAAGATATAATATGCCATATTACAGCGTAACGTGATAAAAAACATTAAATTATCAATATTGATAATAAAGAATGATACCTTTTTTCTTAAATATGTTTATTTGATTTTCATTGTAAGATGTTAATTCTGGAAGACTTCAGAATTAAGAAAGTCTTGGTGTATATTATTTCTAACAGGCTAATCAAAGTACTTTTAAATATATATGTATATATATATATATATATATATATATATATATATATATATATATATATATATACATAATATATGTAATGCATATGCATGAATATAGACACATATGTATAATAAATGTATTGTAATATATCTATCAGGTGATTATAATTATTAAATTTTTTAAAAAAAATAGTGACTATAAAAAACAGTCTCAAATTTAAATTTCATAGCATACAACTGTTTGTAATGCCATGAGAGAAAAATAGATATGGAGGAAAAACGAAAAAGGAAGAGAGAGAAAGGGAAAAATGAGGAAGAAAATGAGTAAAGAAGAGGGAGAGGCGTGTTCGATGTTAAGACAAAAGTGGAGCGGCTGGGTTTGTGATTCAGTGTTAACATGTTTGCCTAGTATGTGTGAGGAACTGGGTTCTATTCTCAGCACCACATACAAATAAAGAAAATGAAGATCCATCAACAACTTAAAAAATAAAAAATAAAAAACTAGAAATATTACTAAAATCCCAAGCATTTATGAATGTTAAATAATAAAATATATGTTACATAGCCTTATGTAATTTCTAGACTCCCCAAAAAAGTCATTAAATGTTGGATTATTAGTGCTATAACTAAAAATCCATTGCTCTTTCCTCTACATTCTGTGGCATTCTAGTGCTAAAATAAATTGTAGTATAACACCAAAAAAAAAAAAATCCTAATATTTCTACAGTAACTGACCCAGTTTAACATCAATGCAAGTAGATTCCTATGGGACATGATATGTACTTTGAAGTTTATTTTTATTCAACACTGGTACATTTCTATTTCTTGAGTTTATGCACATTATAGGATATATATTTCATCCACACGTTCACAAATTTATAGGCATTTATTTCACTTTCAATCACTTCCTCCTTCAGAAAACATGTATTCCTCCGTTTCTGACTGGTCTTTTCTTGAAACTTCTTTCCAAACACATTATTTTCGATTTCCATTATCACATTTGAAGCAAAACTCACACACCCCTCATAATAAACCATAACCCTAATATTACCATTAGATGTACAACTGGTTGGAATGAATGATTGTATATCAATATAAGATTTCTTACTTAGTTTCAGATATCAATTCAATCCATTATTTAAAGTGGAACCAGTTATATTATTTATTCACAATGTGGTATTTTCATGCATTATCTCTATATTCATAGACACAGGGTACACCTCTTTGTACCCCCAACACTAATTTATACGTCTTCAAAATATTGCTCCCAGAAATGTTGGAAGAAATACCCATGTCACCTGATCTACATATGCATTTTATCACTGAAATATTCTGGACACAAAAAGCAAAGGTCACACTTATGATTGTATCAAAGCTAAATGAAAAGTGAACATGGATTACTAAAAACATCCATGTCCAGGTTGCCTAATGCTCTCAAATGAAAATCCTATTGGTAACTACAAATTAGTTTCTTCCAAAGATTATATATTCAAACTCAACCCTGTTGAAAATGTCTAATCCTCTCACTCACTTTATACTTTGCCTGTTTTTGTAATGTCTCTATTGGTATCTGCTTTTCCACAGTTCATCATTGTGACTAAATCTTCACATGTTCTGAAACTTACATTCACACTCTAATCGAAATCCTATTGCTAAAGAACTTTTGGTCCAAATCCTATATTCACTCTTCTTCTTAAAACCTACCTACTATCTTCCTAATCCTACCGACTATCACTTTTTGACTGGAGGTTCTCTTCTACATTCAATCATCCAGTTACAAGGTCTTATGCCATTGTATATCGATTTCTCTGAGACATTTTTGCAGAATGTAATTCAACGATAGGTATCTCAATCAAGGGCCCAATGATTTCTGGGCTTCAAATCTTACTTAGATTTCTGTTTATGTACATATATTTCACGTCTGTATTCTAATAAATATCACAGGTTCCAATAACATTATTCATCCAGCAGAATGGTTCCTAACCGAAAATGAAAATGTTATTAACCGTAACCATACACTGTTCCCTCAATCTAACTTTACAGAAGAGCAGTGACAGTGTTGGTCTTACAATACAGGAATGCATGGGATCTTCCACCTGCTGAGAACCTCAAAGGTACATGCAGAAATGATCCCTGGAGAAGATGTAGGCAGCGATGAAGGACCTGAGAGAGCAAAAGTCATCTCAATGGCAAACAACCTGGTAGAATTAAGGAATGTGTCTGAATCAGCCTCATTCTTCTTAATACAGAGAAGATAGACCAAACCATGCCTGTGTGGAGAGCTGTTCCCTGGTCCCTATGTTTGATATACGATTCGAACTTGTGAAAGTGTCACAGGGTGTAGGGGCATCCTCCATCTCATGGGAACCTTGGAGGCAAATGTTAGGACAACGTGGTTTCCAAGGCAGTGACCTCATTCAGTTCCTCAAGGAAGTGACTTCACCTCACTTCCTTGGTGATGGAAGTCTCTGAACTTGGGATCCAGGAAGCCAGGCACCCAGAGCCATAACCCGTCCAAGTCCCAGTGGTCTAACTTGTTTGGATTTACGAAGGACAGAGTCAATATTTCTTGGTACCTACTGATTTGAGGATGGCCAAATGCCAGGAAACCTCTGAAGAGGGTCCTATCCTGATAAAGCAGGTAGTGGATCACCGCTGGCTCCTGACTACTTCACAGAGTTGGCAAAGTAGAGCAGATCTGAGACAGGACAGGCCATTTTGGGAGAACATAGTATGGCCCACCAGTCAGAGGACACTCCGGATATGACAGACCTACTTGGGGGAAGGAGGTGCCTTTGCGGGTGTGGGTGTGGGTTTGTGGTTTTGTCTCATGTTCTGAGAATACGAAAGAAAAGCGGTTTGATTGGATTGTAGTGAACTGTTTCTAGTAAGTCGTTTGACAAGGCGAGTCTTTCTATGTCTGTGTATCCCACTGTGTCCGTGGTTGTCGACATTAGAAAAGAGAATGCATCAGTTGATGTGTTCTGTCTAGTAGAAAGCTTCGCAGCATTCATCCTGCCCAATTGATGAATGGACTGCGGCTTGCCTCATGGATGGGCAACACCTACTATCTGCCTAAGTTCCTGTTTTCTTCCTGAATTCTGGCCACTCTCCCGAATAGGCACATAGTTTTGTGTTTAAGATATGTACCACCTCAAGCTCTGTTAAATGGCCATGTACTGGACAGCTGAAGGGAATGGGAGAATATCAGAAAACTCAGATATCAGTGTGACCAGGAAAGTCTCAGTGGAGAAACCCTGCTATGGGCCATTCTCTTACTATGTATCTGTTTCCCTGAATGTCAGGAAGTTCTTTGCCTCAGGCCACCCTCATGTGAAGCCTGAAAAAAAGAGTTTTCAAATGAAAATGAATGGGCATCACCTGTGGCTCTTTGCTTAATTTCTTTGCAAAGGGATGTGTCTGAATCACCCTTTGGCCCTGTGTGCGGTTGTGGCTTAGATTCTCAGCCCCTGGTGGATCTAAAGAAAGATCCGATGTGTGCATCCAAAACCAAAATTTCAAAAAGATCAGTTATGATGGATGAAGTCTCTTGCCTTTCTTTGTTAGGTTCCTGAACTACATCAAGTGAGAATAGGGATCCTTTGGTTCAAATAAGTTTTTGAAAGCCCTGAAGAAGTGCTTGGGTTTTCTTATGACTCCAATTCACATAAAGAATCTATACCTGACAGTCAGTAGGCCTCAAATTGGAGAAGCAGATCAGTATTAACTGCGGTCTTATTTTATCACTCCTGGTTCACATGCAGGGTGTCCAGGCCACCATGACTTTAGGCAAATGAGCGGCAAGGGAGCTTATTTTGGACACTAACCCATACCCTACTAGACTCTGACTAGTAATCCTAACATGATGGAGAATAATAACCCCAACAGAATAGAAATACAAGAAGTTTTGAGGATTCATGTTGTATAGTTGTACTTGCCTTTTGCATTATATAGGGTAGGAGTTATAAATTTAGTCAATTTTTAATTGAAACAGTTCTCCATGTGTTTTTAAAGTTCACAACCATGTGAATTCCTCTCTCCCTTTCTCTGTAGCCTATTCAGAACATGTATTTTTATATGCACATTTAGAATCCTACCTGGTATCACATGTACATTCTTGAGAGGTTGCTGACTTAGCAGATACAAATTGTCAGAAGAGATCACTCCTCTGAATGCTGTTGGAAGTGAAAATTCAAACTATGGGTGACTTCCTAGTTGAACAACATTATACATAAATCCACGTTTAGTAAAATTAATATTTTTGGCTCTGTGGATTATATATATTTCATGATATATATATATATATATTGCTACATTTTAATGTCTGTTTGAGTGTGTGTGTGTGTGTGTGTATAGATAGATAGATAGATAGATAGATATACACTCTCCAGATTTTTGAAAATATGAAACATATGTGTCTTATTATGTACTCCCTAAATTCATTCATGTACATGTATGTGGATTTATAATCAACTTTTCACAAGATTATTTTCAAAAATATTCATCCACCTGAAATACATAATTGTTTCCTAGTACTAAAAACAAACTTCAGTGAATGGTGCATACAAATCCAAATATTTCTACAGTAACTGTCCCAGTTTAACATCAATGCTTGTAGATTCCTATGGGACATGATGTGTATTTTGACGTTCATTTTTTAACAAAACTGGTACATTATTATTTCTTCAGTTTATGCACATCATAGGATATATATTTCATTAACAAGTTCACAAATTTATAGGCATTTGTTTTGCTTTCAATAACTTCCTTATTCAAAACTCTTGTATTCCTCCAGGTTTCTTGTCTGGTCTCTTCATGAGACTTCTTTCCAAACTCAATATTTCTGAAATCCATAATCACCTTTGAAACAAAATTCACACACTCTTTATGATAATCCATAAGCCTAATATTAAAATAAGATGGATACCTGGTTGGATTGAATGATTGCATATCAATATAAGATTTCCTGTATATTTTCAGATATCAATTCAATCCATTATTTAAATTTAGAACTTGTTACATTGTTTAATCAAAGTTTTGTCTATTCATGCATTATCTCTATATTCCTAGACACAGGGTACACCCATTTGTAACGCCAGTACTAATTTATATATCTTCAAAATATTGCTCCCAGAAACGGTGGAATAAATACTTATGTCATCTGATCTACATATACATTTTATCACAGTAATTTTCTGGACACAAAAAGCAAAGTTCACACTTATGATTTTACCAAAGCCTTAATGGAAAGTGAGTATGCATTACTAAAAACATCCTTGTCCAGGTTGCCTAACGCTCTCAAATGTGAATCCTATTGGTCACTACATATTTGTTTCTTCCTAAGATTATATATTTTACCTCAAGCCTGTTGAAAATGTCTAATCCTATCAATCACTTTATCATTTGCCTGATTTACTAATGTCTCTATTAATATCTGCTTTCCTACATATTTTCCACAGTTTATCATTGTGACTGACTCTTCACATGTGCTCACATTTTCATTCACTCTCTACCCGAAACCCTATTGCTAAAGAACTTTTGGTTTAAATCCTACACTCTCTCTGCTTTCTAAACCTACTGACTATCTTTCAAATAATACCGAGTATCCCTTTTTGACTAGAAGTTCTCTTCGACATTCCATCATCCAAGGTACAAGGTCCTATGCCATTTTACATCGATTTATCTGAGACATCTCTGCAGAACATAATTCAAAGCTAAGTATCCCAATCAAGGGCCCAATACCCTTCTGGGCTTCAAATCTTACCTAGATTTCTGTTTTCATTCTAATATTTCACTTTTACATTCTTGTAAATATTACAGGTTCCCAATACAATTATTCATCCTGCAGAATGATTCTTAACCCAAATCGAACCTTTTATTAACCCTAACCATACACTCTTCCCTCAATCTAAGTTTACAGAAGAGCAGGGACAGAGTTGTTTTTACAATACAGGAATGTAGGTCATCTTAAACCTGCTGAGAACCTCAAAGGTCCATGCAGAAATGATACCTGGAGAAGATGCAGGCAGCTATGAAGGAGTTGAGAGAGCAAAAGTCACCTTGCATGGCAAACCACCTGGTCAGGATGAAGGGTCGTGTCTGAATCAGTCTCTCTATTCTAAATGTAGAGAAGGTGGACCAAACCAGGCCTTTGTTGAGAGATGTTCCCGGGTGCCTATGGTTGATATACCATTCTAACTTGCGAAAGTGTCACAGGAAGTAGGGGCAGCCTCTATCTCATGGGACCCTTGGAACCAACTGTTAGGACAAAGTGGTTGCCAAGGGAGTGAACTCATTCAGTTCTTGAAGGAAGTGTCCTACCTCACTTTCTTGGTATTGGAACTCTCTGAAATTGGGATCCAAGATGCCAGACACCCAGAGCCAGTCCCAGTCCCACTCCCACTGGGCTCAGTTGTTTGGATTTACCAAGGACAGAGTCAGTCTTTCTTGGTACCTACTGCTGAGAGAATGGCCAAATGCCAGGACAGATATGAAGAGGGTCTTTCCTGAGAAAGCAGGTAGTGGCTCACCACTGGATCCTGACAACTTCACAGAGTTGGCCAAGGCAACCAGAACTGAGACAGGACTGGCCATTTCGGGGAACATAGTTTGGCTCAACAGACAGAGGACACACTGGAGAGTCAGAGACTTACTTGTGGGAAGGAGATGCCTTTGTGGGTGTGGGTGTGAGTTTGTGGTTTTGTCTCATGTTCTGAAAATAGGTAGGAAAGGTGGTTTGTTTGGTTTGGAATGGACTGTTTCTAGTAAATCGTTTGACAAGGTGAGTGATTCTAGTTCGGTGTATCCCACTGTGTACGTGGTTTTGGACATTAAAAAACAGAATACACCAATGGATGCATCCTGTCTAGTAGAAAGCTTCCCAGCATTCATCCTGCTCAACTGATGGATGGACTGCGGTGTGTCTTATGGATGGGGAACACCTACTATCTTCCTAAGTTCCTGTTTTCTTCCTGAATTCTGGCCACTCTCCAGAATAGGCTCATGGTTTTGTGTCCAAGATATATACCACCTCCAAGCTCTGTGCCATGGCCATGTACTGGACAGCTGAATGGAATGGGAGAATCACAGAAAACTCAGATATCAGTGTGACCAGGAAAGCCTCAGTGGAGAAATCCTGCTTTGGCCATTCTCTTACCTATATTTCTGTTGCCCTGAATGTCAGGAAGTTCTTTCCCTCAGCCCACCCCTTTGTTAAGCCTGAAGAAAACAGTTTTCAAATGGAAATGAAAGGGCATCACCTGTGGCTCTTTGCTTAATTTCTTTGTAAAGGGATGTGTCTGAATCAGCCTCTTGGCCCTGTGTGCTGTTGTGGCTTAGATTCTCAGCACCTCATGGATCTAAAGAAAGATCCCATGTGTGCATCCATAACCAAAATGGCAAAAAGATCTGTTATGGTGAATGAAGTCTCTTGCGTTCCTTTGTTAGGTTTCTGACCTACATCAAGTGAGAATAGGAATCCTTTGGTTCAAATGAATTCTTCAATGCCCTGAAGAAGTGGTTGTGTTTTCTCATGACTCCAAATCACATAAAGAATTGTTACCTGACACTCAGTAGGCCTCAAATTGGAGAAGCAGAGCTGTATTAACTGCAGTCCTATTTTATCACTCCTGGTTCACATGCAGGGTGTCCAGGCCACCATGACTTTAGGCAAATGAGGGGCAAGGGAGCTTATTTTGGACACTAACCCATACCCTACTAGACTCTGACTACTAATCCTAATATGATGGAGATTAATAACCCAAACAAAATAGAAATTCAAGCAGTTCAGAGGAGTCATGTTGTATAGTTGGACTTGCCTTTTGCATTATATAGGGTAGGAGTTATAAATCTAGTCAATTTTTAATTAAAATAGTTCTCCATGTGTTTTTAAAGTTAACAAATATGTGAATTCCTCTCTCCCTTTTTGTGTAGCCTATTCAGCACATGTATTTTTATATGCACATATAGAATCCTACCTGGTATCACATGTTCATACTTGAGAGGTTTCTGACTTGGCAGATACTGCCGCGGTCCGGTTGGAGCAAAATAACCGGGGGGTGGGGGTTATGAATAACATGTGTATGTTGATATAGCAGGAGTGGAAGCCATTTATTGTAGGACAATAGAGGTATTTATACATTCCACCCAGGTTATCTAATTAACATAAACTAGATACTGCAGTCAACCAATCAGGAATCTCCACACTTAATGGCTCGCTTTTGTTACATCTCAAACCACTCCCTCTGGCATTTTGCCAGGCATCATCCAGACTTGTTTACACACTCTAACATTCCCCTGGCAAAATGCCAGGTGTTATTTTGACATGTTTACAGACTCTAACATTTCCCCCTTTTATTTAATTTAAATAAAGACCACAGTGGTTTTTACAGAAACACCATAAATAACCTGCTACAAACAGAAAGGGAGGATACAAAATGTCACAATACAAGCCAATTGATGAAGCACTTGGAGAAATAATACCAGCAATGACACTGTTAGCAAAGACACCGAGTTAAAATTTGTTATAGATTACAGTTTGTTGTCTCAGTCCAGGTAAAGCAGTGTCTCAATAGATTAACTCACAGTTCAGGTAAACCACAGTCCAGGTATGTTCTGCAGGCAGCTAGCTTAAATCACAGTCCTGGTAAGTTCTGCAGGCAGCTAGCTTAAATCACAGTCCATGTAAATTCTGCAGGCAGCTAGCTTAAATCACAGCCCAGGAAAGTTCTGAAGGCAGCTAGCTTGATCCAAAGTCTCCTCCGTTTCTCAGCCGAAGTCTTCTCCGGTTTTCAGCAACACTGGAAATTCTTCCACCCTTGTCCTCACCGGCACTGGGATGAAGGCAGGAACTCCTACCACTGGCTAAAGAAAATCCTATAGTATTCCACCAGGTGCTAAGAAAACAACCTTCTGAAAAATTTAGTACATTATCTCAAGGTTTTTTACATTTGAAAAAAGCCTTAATAGTGCTTATTATTTATTATCTTCCGGGTGTGGGAGAACCATTGTAGCTTAGTTATTGGCATTGAAAATGACCAAACATCAGGGAGCCAGTAGCATCTGTGGCTGGCTGTAGCATCCTGGGCAGCCACAGATGGCCCTGGGGAGTGTCCAGGACTCAAACTGCCACGGGGCCCCGCTCCCCAGGCTGGGGGCGGGGAATTGCCGGCTGCCACTGCTTGAAAAGCCCTTGCTGCACAGTGACTGGCTTGAGCATGTGGAAGCCGAGGCGCCTATTCACACACACTCCGGAAACGAAAAGTATTCAGTAACAGCCTTTTGCTGAAACTTTTTTCCTGATAATCCTTCTTCTTCTTAACTTTCTTTTTCTTTCTGATTAGACTTCCTGGGCTTCCATCAACACATGCCCTAATTGCACTTGTTTCCACTGGGGTGCCTCTTTCCATTATCAATTTACTTCTCACCCCTTCCTTATTTTCATCACAAAGACAATACAATACACTGAGATAAAACAAGACACAATCATACTGTATCAATCTTCTCCATTTTTTGAAATGACCGTTTTTCCTCTCCCCCTATCTGCCTAGGGATGAGCAGATTTGCTCCCATCCTATCTATGGATGGGCAGCTTTTATTCGTCACTTACCCCCAAGTGTCCCAGGGCTCCCTGTAATGGCCACCATCTGCAGCAGTCCCACTGCAGCAAAATAACGGGGGCAGGGGGTGATGAATAACTAGTGTATGTTGATACAGTAGGAAAGGCGTGATAGGTAGGAAAGGCTATTTGTTTGGTATTGAGTGGACTGTTTCTAGTAAGTTGTTTGACAAGGCAAGTGTTTCTATATCTGTGTATCCCACTGTATCTCTGGTTGTAGACATTAGAAAAGATAATGCATCAATGGATTTGTCCTCTCCAGGAGAAAGTTTAACAGCATTCATCCTGCCCAATTTATGAAAGGACTGTGGCTTGCCTTATGGATGGGCAACACCTACAATATTCCTAAGTTCCTGTACTCTTCCTGAATTCTGGCCACTCTCCACAACAGGCTCATGGTTTTGAGTCCAAGATATGTACCACCTCCAAGCTCTGTGACATGGCCATGTACTGGATAGCTGAAGGGAATGGCGAGCATCTCAGAAAACTCAGATAACAGTGTGACCAGTAAAATCTCAGTGGAGAAACCCTGCTTTGGGCCTTTTCTTACATAATGTTCTGTTGCCCTGAATGTCAGGAAGGTCTATGCCTCAGGCCAACCCTTTGTGAAGCCTGAAGAAAACAGTTTTCAAATGGAAATGAATGGGCATCACCTGTGGCTCTTTGCTTAATTTCTTCCAAAAGGGATGTGTCTGAATCAGCCTCTTGGCCCTGTGTGAGGCTGTGGCTTAGATTCTCAGCACCTGATGGATCTAAAGAAACATTCCTTTTGTGCTTCCAAAACCAAAATGGCCAAAAGGGCAGTCATTGTGGTTGAAGGCCCTCGCCTTCCTCTGTAAGGTTTCTGACCTACATCAAGTGAGAAGAGGGATCCATTGGGTCAAATGAGTTCTTCAAAACCCTGCAGAGGCTAGCCCGTAATTGCTTGGGTTTTCTCATGACTCCAATTCACATAAAAAATCTATACCAAACAGTCAGTAGGCCTCATATTGGAGAAGCTGGGCAGTACAAATGGCAGGCATATTTGATCACTACTGGTTCACAGGAAGGGTGTCCAGGCCACCCTGATTTTAGGCAAATGAGGGGTAAGGGAGCTTATTTTGGACACTGTCGTGAGCTTTGCCCCTCATGGAAAACCCCAGCCAGAGGTTATGATGAGTGTCTATATGGAAGAAGATGAGGGCCATGTGGGAGTGTTTTGGTTTTAATTGTGGTCATTTGTGTGGTGGTTGAAATAGATGACTGGGTCCACCTGGGATTGAAGTCTGGTGTGATTCCCCTTACAGACTGAGTTCTGAAACTGACCTCAGAGAAATATTGCCATGAGTTCTCTTGGGATTTTAGGAGGCCACGCATTAGGATCGCCCTTGGAAACTGAGATCAAGTCCCAGGGTGGCTTTCCACAGAGCATCGGGAATCTCAGCCAGGATATCACATGATTTTATTATGAAAGACTTGGCAGCCATAGATGAGATTCAAAACAAACATGGACCTCACACTCTAGACCTCAATGGGCCTGGGTTCATGTGATCTTTTGGCCACTCTTTGGGAAGCCTTGACTGTGAGAATTCTCCAGAGCTTTCATTGAAATGAGCTTCCATACCATTTAATGGTTCTTGAAAGAATTGAAACCTACAGTGCCTCCAACTTCATCCGTGAAAAATGCTAGATAAATACCAAGAAATTTTTGAAATTCCCATAACCAGGTGTCAGAGGAGAACATTTGGATGTCCTGTTGCTGATCAGGAGTGTTCCAGACAGTGGTTTGATTGACTGGGTTTCATGAAAATGGTGTAGAACTGAAATGCCAGTATGTTGGAGCCTGCTGAGTATTGGGCCCAGAACTGTGGTGTGCAGGTGTGGGATAAAACATTTGTGTTGGGGCCATTTGGATCTACCATTGACTTCCAAATGGCTTGTGACTGACATGGTGCAGCCAGCAGACCCTTATATGTAAAGGCATCTTGTTATATGGAGAGGTTTCAGGGTAATGTTACGAATCAGGTTGCTATCTTCAAGTGGGCAAGCTATGTGGGATAGAATCCTGGTTGGTGCATTCTCTTGCAGACTCTGACCGACCACACGTGACAGAACTACCTTCAGCACTGTGTCCCAGTTGAACTTCTTGTATTTCGTAGAGCAAATACCAAACTCCCAGTGCAGCAGCAAGAAACACCATGAATAGTGGAGGATGACTAAATGGGTACACAGTCCACACAGGGAGACACTTAGCCTTCAGTGGCCACAGTTTACCTACAAAGAGAGAATTCAGCACTTTGCCTCATTTTCATTGGAAAATAAGAAACCAATTTCTTCAGGTCACATAGATGCAGAGCCAGCTTTGATGGTCTCACAACAAAGGAAGCTAAAGCTCCTGAAAACAACATATATTTCAAGTGCCCAACCTCAGAGGCAGTTTCTCAAAAAGTCGTTAGGCCAGCAGAGCTCCATGTTTGTGGAGTGTTTACCTGTTAGACAAGGATGCAAGAAAAGACCACTGACTCCAATTAAAATCAAATTAAACTAAGCTTATTATTTTCACCAGCCAGGCTAACTCTCCCTCCCAAAACGGCCGGAACAAGACAGCAACCCCAACTTACCTACAGCCCAGCTTTAAAGCCCAGAAAGTTACACAAAAGGGGGGTTAGAGATAACAGAACTCGGACAAGCATCACACTAATGGTAGTTTATATATATATATATATATATTTTTTTTTTTTTTTTTGCTGGCCCCAACATCAGAATTTGTGAGGACCATTAGACCCTCAGAGATGGTCATTGTCTGTCCAGGGAAGGCCAATATTTATGATGTGTCGCTAATGTTTCACAGAGTGCTGCTATCTGGTCAGAGAGCCAGACATGGGTGAGTTCAAGGCATGGGCAGGCATTCCAAGCAGGTTCAGAATTTGCAGTAATTTATAGTAAAGCCAAAATTATCTTATCATGGCTTTGTGGCAAGATGGCTCCCAATTTTAATAAAAGATCAGGTTGGGCCTATCATTCCCCCCTTTTCTTATGTGTTCCTTTCAAATCTTTGATAGATTAAGGGAAGTGCACTGAGGAAATTTAAATCCCTCAGGTAACAGTCTCCAAATTCCTAGAACTCACCCAAAACGGGTCTCCCTGATTTTACCTGACTTAATTAATTACGTATATTGATAGTCTATTTATTTTTGGCTCCATTGTTGTAAGAAGGGAGGCCTCACGCATTTTGGATTCTTCTGCGCTGAGAGAGGGTGACGTAAGGGTCATGGCATGAGGGACATGAGTTGCCTTTTAGAATTTAGTTGAGGGACATGAGTTGCCTTTTAGATTTCAGCTTGGTTTGAAGTCTGGTTGGGGAAGAACAGGTTGTAAAGTCATCTGGGAATGGGTTCTTCTATGAGAGTAACAAAAACCATGAGTAATGAATAAATGTTGCAGCAGCTGGAACATGTCACCGTATAGAAGTTCCCTCACCATTCTTTAATATCCTCAGTTATCAGGACTGTCAACTTAATATTTAATTTTTTGTTTTACAGTTGTCCCTCCCCATAAGATACAGTTTATTAATTTAATGTCATCTGATCTTGCAAAATCCTTTTTCTAGTATGACCTCTGTGTCTAATAGAGAAACCTTTAATTCTGTTACTCAGGGCTGGATAATCGTACTAGCAAACACCAAGCCTACCTCTGTAGGTTAGGAATATCTGTAGGCCCTAAACTAAATTTTCTGCCTCTGGCAGCTCCTCTTAATAGTCTCTTTTTAAAGTTATCAGGCATTCCTGTCTGAGAATCCTTCTTTGTAACCTCCAGTCTTACTTATTTTGGGAGGCTAACATAAAGTGTATACCTTAAAATATTAATATTTGTTTTCTTGGCCGATTCATTTAACTTTAATTTTAAATCCTAATCTTAAACATCCAGCAAATAAATTTTAACAGCCTTATATTGAGAGTACTGGGCTTTAATATCTATAACTTAATTATTATTTATCTTTTCATTAATTGGGATTATGTATTATTCTGTCTGTCTTGTAGGTGATGACTTATTATCTTAAATTAACCCATGTTGTGTTATTAAAGCAACACTTCGGTAAAAGACTAACAGGGAATCTTTAGATCACTTATAAGCAAATTAAAAATAAAATTTTTTAACAAGAGTAAAAATACTTAGTTTCTGTAATAGCTACCCTGAATTTTTTGGCTGAGTTATACATTATATGCCCTGTTTGAGATCCTAGTAATCTTCACAGAAAAACAAAAGAACTTTTGAACATAACTTTAAATGAAATAAAATCTGACCTACTCCTTTTGTAGTCATTCTCACATGTAGTAAGATGGGACACAGTGCCTTATCTCAGGTAAGGCAGGCCTCTTTATAAATATTAAGTGTTTTAGTTCTAAAGCTGATCATTGTTTTTTAAATATCATTTTACCAAGTTTACATAAATTGTTTGAGGTCACATAAACATTATCTAACATCATATGACATCACATTTAAAACATGGATTAAAGAAAGGCTGAAAGATTTTAACCTTTACATATATTAGGCTCTGATTAACTTAAAAATACATTTAAATTGTTCCCCAATGAAAAAAGTAACATAAAACTTTACATATCTTATTGATAACAGGTAAATAAATCCCCAGTACATTTTTTTTACCATACAACTTCAGAATACCAGCTTGATATAATGCTCTTTAAATGTTTCTAACTTACAGACTTGTATACCTGGAAGATATGAGCACATTAATAGCATCAAAATTACATTGATATTTCTAGATTAACCAAGTTTAGCTTTTAAAGAAATGGCAGTAGAGTGCTCTAAAATAACAGTTCTTATTTAATCAGTTGTTTAATTTTTATGGTTGCTTGCTCTAGAAAAAATAAAACTTAATAAACACAATGTTATGGGTAAACTTATGTTTTCAGAAATTTTTGTCTCTTTAACACATGACTGATTTTTACAATCTGATACAGACCTTAGTAAATCAATCGGGTATCTAACAAATGTACTCAAGAATGAGAAATTCCACATCAAATTTACTTTACTTATTTATTAAAATATTAGACAAATGTATTGAAGAGTGTAAACCATTTTTTTGTTGAAGGAAAAGTCCTAGAATCAAGGCATTTTAGACATTTTGTAGATATTAATATTTTATTAGATTTTTGAACACCTATAAAAACTTGTAAGCTTAAATTTAAAAACATTTATTTTTATCTGTTTATCCAATTTAAATTGAACAATTTTAATCACGTGAATTAAAGATCTTTGGATCCACTTTTTTTAAATTAATTTTTATTGTAGGTTGTTCAAAACATTACATAGTTCTTGATATATTATATTTCACACTTGATTCAAGTGGGATATGAACTCCCGTTTTTACCCCATATACAGATTGCAGAATCACATCAGTTGCACAACCATTGATTTACATATTGCCATTCTGGTGTCTGTTGTATTCTGCTGCCTTTCCTATCCTCTACTATCCCCACTCCCCCATCCCCTCCCCTCTTCTCTCTCTACCCCCTCTACTGTAATTCATTTCTCCCCCCTCATATTTTTCCTCCTTTCCCCTCACTTCCTCTTGTATGTAATTTTGTATACCCCTGAGGGTCTCCTTCCATTTACAGGAAATTTCCCTTCTCTCTCCCTTTCCCACCCACCTCTCATCCCTGTTTAATGTTAATCTTCTTCTCATGCTCTTCGTCCCTACTCTGTTCTTAGTTACTCTCCTTATATCAAAGAAGACATTTGCCATTTGTTTTTGAGGGATTGGCTAGCTTCACTTAGCATAATCTGCTCTAATGCCATCCATTTCTCTCCAAATTCTATGATTTTGTCATTTCTTAATGCAGAGTAATACTCCATTGTGTAAAAATGCCACATATTTTTTATCCATTCGTCTATTGAATGGCATCTAGGTTTTGCTTCCACAGTCTTGCTATTGTGAATTGTGCTGCTATGAACATGGACGTAGCAGTGTCCCTATAGTGTGCTCTTTTTAGGTCTTTAGGGAATAGACCGAGTAGAAGAATAGCTGGATCAAATGGTGGTTTTATTCCCAGCTTTCCAAGAAATCTCCATACTGCTTTCCAAATTGGCCGCACCAATTTGCAGTCCCACCAGCAATGTACAAGAGTACCCTTTTCCCAACATCCTCGCCAGCACTTGTTGTTGTTTGACTTCCTAATGGCTGCTAATCTTACTGGAGTGAGATGGTATCTTAGGGTGGTTTTGATTTGCATTTCTCTGACTGCTAGAGATGGTGAGCATTTTTTCATATACTTGTTGATTGATTGTATGTCGTCCTCTGAGAAATTTCTATTCAGGCCCTTGGCCCATTTGTTGATTGGGTTATTTGTTATCTTATTGTCTAATTTTTTGAGTTCTTTGTATATTCTCGATATTAGGGCTCTGTGTGAAGTGTGAGGAGTAAAGATTTGTTCCCAGGACGTAGGATCCCTATTTACCTCTCTTATTCTTTCTTTTGCTGAGAAAAAACTTTTTAGTTTGAGTAAGTCCCATTTGTTGATTCTAGTTATTAACACTTGTGCTATGGGTGTCCTATTGAGGAATTTGGAGCCCAACCCCACAGTATGTAGATCATAGCCAACTTTTTCTTCTATCAGACGCCATGTCTCTGATTTGATATCAAGTTCCTTGATCCACTTTGAGTTAACTTTTGTGCATGGCAAGAGAAAGGGATTCAGTTTCATTTTGTTGCATATGGATTTCCAGTTTTCCCAACACCATTTGTTGAAGATGCTATCCTTCTTCAATTGCATGCTTTTAGCCCCTTTATCGAATATAAGATAGTTGTAGTTTTGTGGATTGGTTTCTGTGTCCTCTATTCTGTACCATTGGTCCACCCACCTGTTTTGGTACCAGTACCCTGCTGTTTTTGTTACTATTGCTCTATAGTATAGTTTGAAGTCTGGTATAGCTATCCCGCCTGATTCACACTTCCTGCTTAGCATTGTTTTTGCTATTCTGTGTCTTTTATTTTTCCATATGAATTTCATGATTGCTTTCTCTATTTCTACAAGAAATGCCGTTGGGATTTTGATTGGCATTGCATTAAACCTATAGAGAACTTTTGGTAATATCGCCATTTTGATGATGTTAGTTCTACCTATCCATGAACAGGGTATATTTTTCCATCTTCTAAGATCTTCTTATATTTCTCTCTTTAGGTTTCTGTAGTTTTCATTGTATAAGTCTTTCACCTCTTTTGTTAGGTTGATTCCCAAGTATTTTATTTTATTTGAGGATATTGTGAATGGGGTGGTTGTCCTCATTTCCATTTCACAGGATTTGTGGCTCATATACAGGAATGTCTTTGATTTATGTGTGTTGATATTATATCCTGCCACTTTGCTGAATTCATTTATTAGCTCTAGTAGTTTCTTTGTAGACCCTTTTGGGTCTGCTAGGTATAGAATCATGTCATCTGCAAATAGTGATAATTTGAGTTCTTTTCCTATTTTTATGCCTTTAATTTTTTTCGTCTGTCTAATTGCTCTGGCCAGTGATTCGAGAACTATGTTGAACCGAAGTGGTGAGAGAGGGCATCCTTTAAAATTTGTTTTTATGAGTGCTTTTTTTATTATGAGCGCTCCTTATATATGTTAATTTCTGTATCATATATATGATTAAGAATATATATATATATATAGACATACAACAAATAACAAAAGTGTGCACACATAATAATAGTAAAGGCCTTGTAGCTTTTAGCAGGTGAAATCTCCATTGCCATGTTTTAAAAACTCCACAGTTGGTCAAAGATAGAACAGATCAGAAAAACATTAACCTAGGTCTGTGGGATCAAAATTATGAGTTAGAAAAATTAAAGGATCTAAGGAAAAAAATAAGAGTCCTAGAAAAAATATCTGACCAGTAATTAGTAAATACCATACTATTTACTTTTTTTTTCCTTAAGCCTCATATCAGTCTCCTACTGATCTTGCAGGCTTCTTTCATTTGCATTTCAATCTAAGTCCTGGCTGAGGTCTGGAAGGAGCAGGAAAAAACTGCTATTCTGAGCAGACACCTCAGGCCTAACGCATTTTAACCATAATTTTCCAGATAGGATGTTGAAAATTTTGATACAAGCTTAAGACAAAATTTACAAAATTTTATATCTTTACATCTTGTGTTGTCAACAGATACCATACTATGATTTACTATCCTTGTCCAAATTAATGCACTGGTACACACAGTGACATTTTCCCAGGCTACCCAATTAAAAATTGGTGAAAAAAAAAAGACTGAATGATTGGAAAATTTCTTGCCAACTTGGAAGTAGAGTTCTTTAGTTTTCCATCCTAAGTATTTAAGTTCTCTGGCATGAATTATCTGAAATCATAAACTAAACAATTATCTCAATCTGACTTTTAACGGCAAGATTCTGCAATGCTTCAAAAACCCAATAAGCTACCAGATTGTTACAATAAAACATCATCATTTAGACACACATTCAGGTAAAATCATTCCCAAGAAACAATATATAATATCAACACATTATTGCACATGTCTTAAAGTGCCAGAAACAAAGACACACGACAGACAGAAAGGAGCTCCAGACTATGACTGACAGACAGAAGCCTTTAAAACAGAGCAGATAAGAGAAAAATCTCCTACACCAGTTGCACCACAGATGTCCCCACAAGGGGACCAGATGCTTTCACAGAGGAGCATCCTGAAATGTAAAATCAAGGGTCGCCATAGTGACTTTCCTGCATTTAGTGTCCCCTTTTTTTCCCTCTTTTTTAAGATGACAGAGGTGGCATTATCGTTAAATTGCAGGGAAAGACCTAGGGAATTCTCTGAAAAAATAAGGCTTCAGCAGCTGCTGGGATTCCCTCAGTCCCTCCTTTTACTTACAGGATTTGCTCCTCTGTTTCAGTTCCACCACAAGCATGCTCCATCTCCTAACATTTCTGTAGTCAGCTCTCAAAAAGTTCCAGGGTGCGGGTGGGTTATCAAAATTTGTAACTTAAAGTTGGGTTCCTGAACTTGAAGCCAATTAATGCCAATTTAAAAATGAGGACAGGGTTTTGAGAAAAAGAAAAACGAAGGTTTATTGCTTTGCTAACAAAGATAAACACAGGGACTCTGCCAAAAGGTTGTGACTCTCTTTATCTGGAGGGACAAGGGATTTTAAAGGAGTTTCACTTATTAACCTGGGAGATACTCAGTTCTTAGGTCCCCCGCAGGCACTGCCCTCTGCAGTGAGTGTGCTCCAGGCAGCCAGCTAGGGGCTTCTATCATACTGCTTAACAAACGGGTGTAAAGTTCAATGCAGTTCCTTTAAACTCAGTCCAAAGGGTGTCAGGCTTACTTGCTTTATTTTCATGTCCGATATCCTTAAGTTTTCACCACAGAAATCACACAACAAAATGCACAAAAACAAACAAACAAAAAACATATAGAACACAGAACAAAACAAAAACAACAACAACAACAAAAAAAAAAAAAACAGAAATCCGGCGCCGAAACAGGAAAACAGAGGAGCAATGCAATGTCTTCCTAAAGCTCCCCGTAGGAGTGCATGCGTGCCCGTTGGCACCTCTCTACCCTTCCAGATGAATTCCCTAGAGAACAGAACAGATGACAGAATGATTCTTGTTACTGTCCCAGAAAGGAGTATATGTGAGCCTCCTCAGTCCACCTCTCTGTCATCAGAAGAGATCTCCCTTAACCGGATATCAGATGTTATAAAGGCACCAATTACCTATGGATGCCTCCTCCACCAGGTGCTTGCTAATAGTTTTAATGTGGTGGTTCACTGCAGTGCTCCCTGAACTGAAGGCTAACTCCAAGGCCTTGGACCATCTCAAGTTGCACAAACCCTAGAGTTGCTCTCAAGCTTGGAGCCCTGGAAGGAAGGCCAACTTCAGAATTTACAGCAGTCTGGTCTTGTGATCTTGTCCGGCAGGGTCATCTCACTGGGGAACTCCAAAATATTAGACCAGGAACGCATGTAAAGACCACTGACTCCTAGTAAAATCAAATTAAGGCAAGCTAATTATTTCAAAGGGAAAGGCTACCTCTCCCTCCCAAAATGGCGGGAGCAAGACAGCAAACCCACCTTTCCTATAGCCCAGCTATATAGCCCAGAAAGATGCACAAAAAGGGGGTTACAGATAACAGAACTTTAACAAGCATCACACTAACGGTAGTTTACATTTTTTTTTAAGCTCACCCCAACATCAGAAATTATGAGGACCATTAGAGCCTCAGAGACTCGTTGTCTGGCCAGGGAAAGAAAATATTTATGAGGTGTCACTAAAGTTTCAGAGAGGGCTGCAATCTGGTCAGAGAGCCAGGCATGGGTGAGTTTAAGGCATGGGCAAACATTCCAAGCAGGTTCAGAATTTGCAGTAATTTATAATAAATCCAAAATTATCTTTTCATGGCTTTCTGGCAAGTGGGCTCCCAATTTTAATAAATGATCAGGTTGGGTCTATCAACCCTGTCCCTTACTTTTGGAAACTCCCCTTCCACATCCAAGCTTGTGAACTCCTGAGCATTTTCCATTCCAGATATGTATTCACAGATTTTCTAACTCTTCTCCTCTAATTGTGTATTACTTGGGGCGAATGTAATGTCAAGGCATTGTTCTGGATGAGAATGGGAAGATTTTTTGCATACACATTGGATTCATTATCTAATTTTTCATTCGAAATACTTAATCCCCCTGACACTAAAACCTACCCTACTGGACTCTGACTACTAATGCAAATATGATGGAGATAAATTACCCCAACAAAATAGAAATACAAGCAGTTCAGAGGAGGCATGGTGCATAGTTGGACTTGCCTTTTGCATTATGTAGTGTAGGAGTTATAAATCTAGCAAATTTTCAATTTAAATAGTTCTCCATGTGTTTGAAAGTTAACAAATATTTGAATTCCTGTCTCCATTTCTCTGTAGCCTATTCAACACATGTATTTTTATATGCACATATCAAATCCTACCTGGTACCACACGTACATTCTTGTGAGGTGGATGAATTGGCAGATACAATTTGTGAGAATAGATCACTCATTCTAAACGCTGTTGGAACTGAAAATTCAACCTATGGGTGAGCTTCCTAGTTGAACAACATTATACATAAACCCATGTTCAGTAAAATGAATATTTTTGGATCTGTGGATGATATATATTTCATGATTAATTTAGATTGCCATATATATTGCTACTTTTTAATGTCTGTGTGTGTGTGTTATATATATATATATATATATATATATATATATATATATATATATATATACTCTCCAGATTTTTCAAAATATGAAATATATGTGTCTTTTTATACACTCCCTAAATTCATTCATATTCATATATGTGGATTTATGATCAACTTTTCACAAGATTATTATCAGAAATATTCATCCACCTGAAATACATATTTGTTTCCTAGTACTGAAAACAAACTTCAGTGAATGGTGCACACAACTCCTAATATTTCTACAGTAACTCACCCAGTTTAACATCAATGCGTATAGATTCCTATGGGACATGAAGTGTATTTTGACGTTCATTTTTATTCAACTCTGGTACATTACTATTTCTTCAGTTAATGCACATCATAGGATAAATATTTCATCCACAATTTATCAAATTGATAGGCATTTGTTTCACTTTCAATCACTTCCTGATTCAGAACACATGTATTCCTTAATGTTTCTTGACTGCTCGTTTCATGAGACTTCTTTCCAAACACATTATTTTCAATTTCCATTATCGCTTTGAAGCAAATCTCACACACCCGTCTTGATAAACCATTAAAGTAATATTACCATTATATGTATAATTGGTTGGAATTAATGATTGTATATCAATATAAGATTTTCTGCATATTTTCGGATATAAATTCAATCGATTATTTAAAGTGTAATCAGTTATATTATTTTTTCACAGTATGGTCTCTTCATGCATTATCTCTACATACATAGACACAGGGTACACCTCTTTGTACCCCCAATATTAATTTATATGTCTTCAAAATATTGCTCCCAGAAATGGTGGAAAAAAATACTCTGTCAACTGATGTACATAAACATTTTATCACAGTAATATTCTGGACACAAAATGCAAAGTTCACACTTATGATTGTACCAAAGACTAAATGGAATGTAAACATGGATTACTAAAAAAATCCATGTCCAATTTGGCTAATGCTCTCAAATGTCAATCCTATTAATGATTACATATTTGTTTCTTCCTAAGATTATATATTCATATTCAACCCTGTTGAAAATATCTAATACTATCACTCACTTTATACTTTGTCTGATTTCATAATGTCTCTATAGATATCTGCTTTCCTACATATTTTCCCCAGTTCATCATTGTGACTCATTCTTCACATGTGCTGACATTGACATTCACTCACTAACCGAAACCCTGTTGCTAAAGAACTTTTGGTCCAATTCCTATACTCATTCTTTTTCTAAACTTACTTACTATCTCCTTAATCCACCTACTGTCCCCTTTTGACTGGATATTCTCTTCGACATTCAATCATCCAAGGTACAAGGTCCTATGCCATTTTATATCGATTTATCTGAGACATCTGTGCAGAACATAATTCAAACCTAAGTGTCACAATCAAAGGCCCAATTCCCTTCTGGGCTTCAAATCTTACCTAGATTTCTGTTTTCATACTTACATTTCATCTATTTATTCTTGTAAATATCGCAGATTCCCAATACCATTATTCATCCTGCAGAATGATTCCTAACTCAAATCGAATATGTTATTAATCCTAACCATACACTCTTCCATCAATCTAACTTTACAAAAGAGTAAGGACACAGTTTGTCTTACAATACAGGAATGTAGGGGATCTTCCACCTGCTGAGAACCTCAAAGGTCCTTACAGAAATGATCCCTGGAGAAGATGTTGACAGCTATGGAGGACCTGAGAGAGAAAAATTCATTTTCCATGGAAAACAACCAGGTCAAAATGAAGGGATGTGTCTGAATCAGCCTCTCTCTTCTTAATGTAGAGTAGTTGGACCAAATCAGGCATGTGTGGAGAGCTGTTCCCGGGTGCCGATTTTTGATATACAATTCTTAGCTTGAAGTGTCACAGTAAGTAGGGGCAGGCTCCATCTCATGGGAACCTAGGAAACAACTTTTAGGACAAAGTGTTTGCCAAGGCAGTGACCTCATTCAGTTTCTGAATGAAGTGACCTACCTCACTTCTTTGGTGATGGAACTCTCTGAACTGGGGATCCAAGAAGCCAGGCACCCAGAGTCAGTCCCAGGCCCAATCCCAGTAGGCTCACATGTTTGTATTTACCAAGGACAGAGTCAGACTTTCTTGGTACCTACTGATGTGAGGATGGCCAAATGCCAGGAGAGCTCTGAAGAGGGCCAGTTCATGAGAAAGCAGGCAGTGTCTCACCACTGGTTCTTGAAAACTTCACTGAGTTGGCCAAGGAGACCAGATCTGAGAGAGTTTCCCAATACTATTATTCATCCCGAAGAATGATTCCTAACCCAAATTGAACATGTTATTAAACCTAACATACACTGTTCCCTCAATCTAACTTTACAGAAGAGCGGGGACAGTGTTGGTCTTACAATACAGGAATGTAGGGGATCTTCCACCTGCTTAGAAACTCAAAGGTCCATGCAGAAATCATTCCTGGAGAAGATGTAGGCAGCTATGAAGGACTTGAGAGAACAAAAGTCATCTTCCATGGCAAACAACCTGGTCAGGATAAAGGAGTGTATCTGAATCAGCCTCTCTCTTATTAATGTAGAGAAGATGGATCAAACCAGGCCTGTGTGGAGAGCTATTCCTGAGTGCCTATGGTTTATATACCATTCTAACTTGTGAAAGTGTCACAGGAAGTAGGGGCATCCTCCATCTCAAGAGACCATAGGAAGCAACTGTTAGGACAAAGTGGTTGCCAAGGGAGTGACCTCTTTCAGTTTCTGAAGGAAGTGACCTCACGTCACTTCCTTGGTGTTGGAACTCTCTGAACTTGGGATCCAGGAAGCCAGGCACCCATTGCCAGTCCCAGTCCTACTCCTAGTGGGCTCACTTCTTTGGATTTACCAGGGACAGAGTCAGTCTTTCATGGTACCTACTGATGTGGGGATGGCCAAATGCCAGAAGAGCTCTGAAGAGGGGCCTTTCCTGAGAAAGCAGGTAGTGGCTCATGCTGGCTCCTGAAATCTTCGCAGAGTTGGCCACGAAGACCAGATCTGAGACAAGACAGGCTATTTTTGGGGAACATAGTATGACCCACCAGTCAGAGAATACTCCAGATAGTCACAGATGTACTTGGGGGAAGCAGGTGCCTTTGTGGGTGTTGGTGTGGGATTCTTTTTTTGTCTCATGTTCTGAGAATAGGTTAACCAGTACCCTGGTTATTAATTGGTAGTTACATTATGCTTATAGACCCCAGAACTCAGGACAGGTAGAAAAAATAAATAGAACCATTAAATAGACCTTTACGAAATTACTCTTAGAGACCTGCATAAAAGATTGGACTATGCTCCTGCCTTATCCACTGTTTCATGCAAGAAATACTCCCTCTGTTTCTTTGTGTAACCTCACCACCTGTGAAATTCTCTATGGTGCCCTTCCTCCAGTAAGGGACCTAACCCCAACTCTAAGACCTAAGGATCCCTTCCACACCCCCTAGCTTGACAGACTTAAAGCTCTTGAAAGAACTCATTGATATCTGTTCAAACAGCTGGCCACGGCCTACCAAACTGGGGACAAGGGGACTCCACTTCAATATAATGTAAGAGACTTCATCTACATAAGAAGACATCAGGTTTCATTCCTGGAACCCCGATGGAAAGGAACATACCAGGTACTACTTATAACACCTACATCAGTAAATGTATACGGAATCAATTCCTGGATCCATGCCTCTCATCTCAAGCCTGCGCTCTGTCCAGACTCTTGCTGAAAACTGGAAATGACTAGTAGCCCTTTCAAATTGTGTTTTCACCATATGAATAAGGCTATAGACTCTCCCCTTGGCCACCAGTAGTCCTAAACCTCATCAGGTGGTTCATCAGCGATGGCTGATCACAAATCCTACTAGAGAAGAAGTATGGTCTATCTCGCTTACAGCCCCCATAGGGACCTGGTGGTCATCTCTCCACCCAGACATTTGTCAGCTGGCTATAGGTTTTTCCTATTGGGATATATCTGATAAAGTGGATCCCACTAAAATTCTATTAAATACCTTCTGTATCATCGATAATGGAAACAAACATTATGGATGTAGGGACACGCGAGCAAGATGCAGGTTGGCTAGCCCAGATTACTATGTTTGCACGGCAGACTATCAAAGCCACAAAGAGCCACGGCTGTGAGGGGAAAAAGCCAACTTCTTCTGTAAGTCATGGGGATGTTAGCATACAGGGACTGCCTGGTGGAACCCAAACTCCCCATCAAATTCAGTACACAGCATTGGCCATATTACCAATTAGACAACCAAAACTGATGGACCCCAGAAGGCTCTCCAGATCCTCAAATTATGCATGACATTTTTAACTTCTACAAGTGATCAAAAGGGTGGAAGGAGATTCCCCTATGTGAAGACCTTTTCCCTCCTTCACTCACGTCCTGAACTATGCTTCTCCAATAGATCCTAACCCTCAGCCTTCTGCTCCAGACTCTCTGCTTTCACTCCCACCTGAGCAACCTGATTTCTCCCCTCCATTTACTAGATCAAAAAACCAAACCTCGGCCGGTTCTCAGACAATTGCGCCCTTGCTGAGGTATCAGGTACTGAGGTACCCCTCCACCCACTCAGTCCTCTTTTCTCCAGTAAGTGCCCAGAGCAGGTCCCATCAGGTCCTCTTACCAGCTAACCCAAAGCTCAAACCAGCTGAGGAGATCCCTCAGACCACTATCCAAGATGTAATGAAAGTGACCTTTAAAGTTGCCTTGTCATCACTGAAAACAGGTGACTAAGAATTTAAAGTCCCTCACAGGGTTTTTGGGATACTCACTCCTGTCGTCCCCTCTGCTCTACCTGTTCTACTGCTCAAGTTTTTGTTGCCAGGAAAATCACAAACCCCTTTCCCAATATTCTTTTACATCTCTCCTTCCTAATTCTCAGATAAACGGAGCTGCTCTCAGCCTTGCTTTCCACGTCTTGCCCCTCTTCACCAGGCCCACAGAAAAGTCTTATATGACCTTCTCCAGAAGTCTTCACCATTGCTGACTTTAGGACTTTCAGCAAAAGAGTCCCTATAAAGGAATTCAATGTAGATAAACTCCGGGTTTTCATGTCGCCCTGTTCTACTTGGCCAGTGGCTGGAAAAATCAGCACTCCTAAGCTAGACACCCCCTTACGAGTTTTTCACAAAATAAGTGAACAAGGCCTCTGGCCTTGAGCTGGGGATTCTCAGAGATGGCTACAATTCTAAGTAAAGAAGTTACCAACTAGGCTCCATGGTAACAGCTGGCAGGGAGAAAAAAAAAGAGAAAAAAAAAAAGCTCTCCCTGTCCCAAGTGTCCTTGAAAAGTTAACTTGCCGAGAACAGAGGAAAAAATAACAGAAACAAAAACTGCTTTTTGTGAACTTCTGCAGACTGTGAACTTCTGAGCCCCTTCCCTTACATGTTGGGTACAAATTCTGAAACTACCTAAACTTGGGGTTCAGAAGATTAATTGATTACAACAGAAGCAATACCCTCTAAATCCGTTTGCAACCAAATAGGGCTGTTTCCCTGTCTTCGGTGCTATCTTAGATTCCTTTCCTTTTCCGTACCTACAACAGTATAATTCTATATACTTAAACATTGTTTATGTTTTCATGAAATGGTCAACAGATGTGATTAATTATGTAATGGTGCAGATGTTTCCCAGAGTGTTCTAGGATGATGCATGTTCATTTAAAGATCAAATCGGAGGGCATACAACCTGTTTCCACCGGGAACCTGTATCTCTCACTTTAGCCATCCTATTAGGAATAGGAGTTGCTGCAGGAGTGAGCACAGGAACCCTAGTCCATGGGACACAACAAATGACCCAATTAGAAGCAGCAATAGACCAAAAATTAAAGATAATAAAACCTCCATCACAGCTTTACAGGAATGTTTAACCTCTCTCTCTGAAGTTGTTTTACAGAACAGGCGAGGGTTAAACCTTCTCTTCATGAGAGAAGGGGGACTTTGTGCTGCATTGAGGGAAGAAGGTTGTTTTTATGCCGACCATACTGGAGTTGTATAAGAACCTATGAGTATATTAAGAAAATGCCTTTAAGAGTGTCAACGAGAGAGAGAGGCCCAAAAAGGGTGGTTTGAGTCTTGGTTCACACAGTCCCTCTGGTTAACTATGCTTTCATAAGCCCAGGCCTGTAATAATAATCCTCATATTATTGCTAACTGTAGGACCCTGTTGGCTCAACCATGTAGTTTCCTTTCTCGAAGCTCAAATTGGACAATTTAAACTTATGGTAATCAGACAACAATATACCCCACTAGGAGACATAAAATGTGACACCCTTCAATGATCACTTTCATGATTAAAAGTAACCAGAAGAAGAATTGGGGAATAAAAAGTTAATAAAATAGGTACTTGTCACTTCCTATTTTTCTGTATGCTTAATAAAACACTGTTGAAATCTTGAGAACTGTTTGCTAATCTTGTTCCCAGAATGTGCTGTCCCCAACTGCCAAACTGCAGAATGTACTCCATCATCCCGTTGAAAGCAAACTGCCCACTCTCCCTGACGCATCAATAAATTTCCCTCCCTGCCCTCTCCAAGGAAAGTATATAAGCTCTGTTTAAGCTGTTCTCAGGACTCTCTGCTCTATTCAAGTGAGCTCTGAGCCCCAGCATGCTGGACCCTCAATAAACCCTTTGTTGTTGCATGAGACAGTCTCTTGGTGGTCTCTTCCTCCTATGCCTGCCCGACCATTACAATATTCCAACTCTATATTCTTATAAATATCTCAGGTTCCCAATACCATTATTCATCCAGCAGAATAATTCCTAACCCATATCAAACATGTTATTAAACATAACCATACACTCTTCCCTCAATCTAACTTTACAGAAGAGCAGGCACAGAGTTGGTATTACAATACAGGAATGTAGGGGATTGTTCATCTGCTGAGAACCTCAAAGATCCATGCAGATATGATCACTGGAGAAGATGTAGGCAGCTATGAAGGACCTGAGAGAGCAAAAGTCATCTTCCATGGAAAACAACCTGGTCAGTATGAAGGGTTGTGTCTGAATCAGGCTCTCAAATTTTAATGTAGAGAAGATGGACCAAACCAGGCCTGTTTAGAGAGTTGTTCCCGGGTGCCTATGGTTGATATACCATTCTAACTTGTGAAACTGTCACAGGTAGTAGGGGCAGCCTGCATCTCATGGGACCCTTGGAAGCAAATGTTAGGACAAAGTGGTTGCCAAGGCAGTGACCTCATTCAGTTCCTGAAGGAATTGACCTCACCTCACTTCCTTGTTGATGGAACTATCTGAACTTGGGATCCAGGAAGCCAGGCACACAGAGCCAGTCCCAGTCCCAGTCCCAGTGGTCTCACTTGTTTGGATTTACCAAAGACAGAGTCAGTCTTTCTTGGTACCTACTGATGTGAGGATGGCAAAATGCCAAGAGAGCTCTGAAGAGGGGCCTTTCCTGAGAAAAAGGTAGTTGCTCAATGCTGGCTCCTGACAACTTTACAGAGTTGGCTAAGGAGGACAGATCTGAGAGAGAACATGCCATTTAAAGGGAACATACTGTGGCCCACTAGTCAGAGGACACTCCAAATAGTCTCAGAATTACTTAGGGAAAGGAGGTGCCTTTATGGGTGTAGGAGTAGGTTTGTGGTTTTCACTTGTTCTGAGAATAGGTATCAAAGGCGGTTTGTTTGGATTGAGTGAACTCTTTCTGGTAAGTACTTTGACAAGGCGAGTGTTTTTATGTCTGTATATAAAACGGTGTTCGTGGTTGTAGACATAAGAAGAGAGAATGCATCAATGGATGTGTCCTGTCTAGTAGAAAGCTTGCCAGCCTTCATACTGCCCAATTTATGAATGGACTGCTACTTGACTTACGGATGGGCAACATCTGCTATCCTCCAAAGTTCCTGTTTTCTTCCTGAATTCTGGCCTCTCTAAAGAATAGGCTCATGCTTTTGTGCCCAAGATATGTACCACCTCCAAGCTCTGTGACATGGACATGTACTGGATACCTGAAGGGAATGACGAGCTTCTTAGAAAACTCAGATATCAGTATGACCAGTAAAGTCTCAGTGGAGAAAGCCTGCTTTGTGCCTTTTGCTTACCTATTGTTTTATTGCCCTGAATGTCAGGAAGGTCTCTGCCTCAGGCCTCCCCTTTGTGAAGCCTGAAGAAAAGAGTTCTCAAATTGAAATGAATGGGCATCACCTGTGGCTCTGTGCTTAATTGCTTTGGAAAGGGATGTGTCTGAATCAGCCTCTTGGCACTGTGTGAGGCTGTGGCTTAGATTCTCAGCACTAGATGGATCCAAAGAAATATCTCATGTGTGCATCCAATACAAAAATGGCTAAAAGAGCAGATATTGTAGATGAAGTCTCTCGCCTTCCTATGTAAAGTTCCTGACCTCCATTAAGTGAGAATAGTGATACTTTGGGTCAAATGAGATATTTAAAGCCCTGTAGAGGCTAGCCTATAGGTGCATGGGTTTTCTCATGATTCCAGTTCACATAAAGAATCTAAACCGCACAGTAATTTGGCCTCAAATTGGAGAAGCAAAGCAGCATTAACGGCATGCCTATTTGATCACTCTTGGTTAACAGGAAGGGTGTCTAGGCCACACAGACTTTAGGAAAATGAGGGAAAAAGGGAGCTTATTTTGGACACTGTTGTGGGCTGCGCCCCTCATGGAAACCTGCTACCAGAGGTAATGATTAGTGTCTATATGGAAGAAGATGAGGGCCATGTGGGAGTGTTTTGGTTTTAATTGTGGACATTTGTATCGTGGTTGGAAGAGATGACTGGGTCCACCTGGGCTTGAACTCTGGTGTGACTCCCATTAGAGACTGAGTTCTGGAACTGACCTCAGAGCAGTATTGCCATAAATTTTGTCGGGATTTTATTAGGCCACGCATGAGAGTGACCCTTGGAAACTGAGATCTAAGGCCAGTGTGGATTTCCACAGAGCACTGGGAATCTCAGCCAGGATATAACATGATTTTATTTTTAAAGACTTGGCAGCCATAGTTGAGAGTCAAAACACACATGGAACTCACATTGTAGACCTCAATGGGTCTGGCTTCATGTGACCTTTTGGCCACTCTTTGGGAAGACTTGCCTGTGAGAGTTCTTCAGAGCATTCATTGAAATGAGCTTCCTCACCATTTAATGGTTCCTGAATTAATTGAAACCCATAATGCCTCCAACTTCATCCTTGAAAAATGGCTAGATAAATACCATGAAATTTTTGAAATTCCCATGACCAGGTGGCACTGGAGAAACTTTGGATGTCCTGTTGCTGATCATGAGTATACCAGACGGTGCCTTGATTGACTGGGTTTCATGAAAATGGTGTAGATCAGATATGCCAGTAAGTTGGAGCCTGCTGAGCAGTGGGCCTAGAGCAATGTTGGGCAGGTGTGTGACACAAAATATGCGCTGGGGCCATTTCGATCTGCCATTGGCTTCCAAATGCCTTGTGACTGACAGGATGCAGCCAGCAGACCCTTATTTGTAAAGGCATCTTGTTATATGGAGAGTTTTGACCCTGTCCCTTACTTTTGGAAACTCCTCTACCACCTCCAAGTTTGTGAACTACTGATCATATTCCATTCCAGATTTGTATTCTCAGAATTCCTAACTCTTTTTCCCTAATTGTGTCTTACTTGGGGTGAAAGTATTGTCAAGGCATTGTTCTGGATGAGAGTGGGAAAAATTTTGTGTAGCACATATTTGCATACACATTGGATTCATTTTCCAATTTTCCATTCAGAATACTAAATCCCTGACACTAACATATACCCTATTAGACTCTGACTACTAATCCTAATATGGTTGAGTAAAATAACCCAAACGGAATAGAAATACAAGCAGTTCAGAGAAGGCATGGTGTGTAGTTGGAATTGTGTTTTGCATTATATTGGGTAGAAGGTATAAACTAGTTAATTTTTTTATTGAAAGAGTTCTCCATGTGTTTTTAAAGTAAACAAATGTAAGAATTTGTGTCTCCCTTTCTCCGTAGCATATTCAGCACATGTATTTTTATATGCACATACAGAATCCTACCTGGTACCACTCGTACAATCTTGTGAGGTGGCTTACTTGGCAGATACAAATTGCGAGAAGACATCACAGCTCCTAAACACTGTTGGAACAGAAAATTAAACCTATGGGTGAGCTTCCTAGATGAACAACATTATACATAAATCCATGTTCAGTAAAATGAATATTTTTGCATCTGTGGATGATTTATATTTCATGGTGAATTTCGATTGGCATATATATTGCTACTTTTTAATGTCTGTGTGTATATATATATATATATATATATATATATATATACAGTCTCCAGATTTTTCAAAATATGAAATATATGTGTCTTATTACACACTTCCTAAATTCATTCATATTCATGTATGTGGATTTATAATCAAATTTTCACATGATTATTCTCAGAAATATTCATCCACCTGAAATACATATTTTTTCCTACTAGTGAAAACTAACTTCAGTGAATGTTGCATACAAATCCTAATATTTCTACAGTAACTGACCCAGTTTAACATCAATGCGAGTAGATTCCAATGGGACATGCTGTGTGTTTTGACGTTCATTTTTATTCAACACTGGTACATTATGATTTCTTCAGTTTATGCACATCATAGGATATATTTTTCATCCACAGTTTCGCAAATTTATAGGCATTTGTTTCACTTTCAATCAATTCCTTCTTCAGAACACATGTATTCATCCATGTTTCTTGACTGGTCTTTTCATGAGACTTCTTTACAAAACACATTATTTTCAATTTTCATAATCATTTTTGAAGCGAAACTCAGACACCGTTCATGATAATCAATAACACTAATATTAACAATAGATGTATAACTGGTTGGAATGAATGATTTTATATCAATATAAGATATCTTAAATATTTTCAGATATCAATTCCATCCATTATTTAAAGTGGAATCAGCTATATTATTTATTCACAGTGTGGTCAATTCATGCATTATCTCTATATTCATAGACACAGGGCACACCTCTTTGTACAACCAATACTTATGTATATGTCTTCTAAATATTACTGCCAGAAATGGTGTAAGAAATACTCATGTCACCAGATCTACATACACATTTTATCACAGTAATATTCGGGACACAAAAAGTAAATGTCACACTTATGATTGTACCGGAGTCTGAATGGAAAGTGAACATGGATTACTAAAAACATTCCTGTCCATGTTGCCTAATCCTCTCAATTATCAATCCTGTTGGTGACTACATATTTGTTTCTTCCAGAGATTATATATTCAAACTCTACCCTGTTGAAAATGCCTAATCATATCACTCACTTTATACTTTGCCTGATTTCATTATGTCTCTATTGATATGTGGTTTCCTACATATTTTCCCCAGTTCATCATTGTGACTGACCCTTCACATGAAGTTATGTTTACTTTCACTCTCTAACCAAAACACTATTGCGATAGAACATATATTCCAAATCCTATATTGACACTTCTTCCTAAACCTACTATCTACCTAATACTACCGACTATCCGTTTTTGACTGGATGTTCTCTTTGACATTCAATCATCCAAGGTACAAGGTTCTATGCCATTATATATCTATTTTTCTGAGACATCTGTGCACAATGTAAATCAAAGTTAAGTATCCCAATCAAGGGCCCAATGCCCTCTAGGCTTCAAAATTACCTAGATTTCTGTTTTTATTCATATATTTAACCTCTATATTTTTATAAATATCGCAGGTTCCCAATACCATTATTCATCCCGCAGAATGATTCCTAACCCAATTCAAACATTTTATTAACCCTAAGAATACACTGTTCCCTCAATCTAAATTTAATGAAAAGCAGGGACAGAGTTGGTCTTACAATACAGGAATGTAGGGGATCTTCCACCTGCTGAGAACTTCAAAGATCCATGTAGAAATGAACCCTAGAGAAGATATAGTCATCTATGAAGGACCTGAGAGAGCAAAAGTCATCTTCCATGTCAAACACCCTGGTCAGGATGAAGGGATGTGTCTGAATCAGCCTCTCTCTTCTTAATGTAGAGGAGAAGGTCCAAACCAGGCCTGTGTGGATAGCTATTCCCGGGTTCCTAAGGTTGACATACCATTCTAACTTGTGAACATTTCAGAGGAAGTAGGGGAACCCTCCATCTAATGGGACCCTTGGAAGCAACTATTAGGACAAAATGGTTTACAAGACAGTGAATTCATTCAGTTCCTGAAGGAAGTGACCTCACCTCACTTCCTTCGTGATGGATCTCTCTGAAGTTGGGATCCTGGAAGCCAGGCACACAGAGCCAGTCCCAGTCCCAGTCCCAGTGGGCTCACTTGCTTGGATTTAGCAAAGACAGAGTCAGTCTTTCTTTGTTCCTACTGATATTATGATGCCAAAAGGAAGGAGAGCTCTGAAGAGGGGCCTTTCCTGAGAAAGCAGGTAGTGGCTCAAAATTCCCTTCTGACAACTTAAAAGAGTTGGCCAAGTAGACCAGATCTGAGACAGGACAGGACATTTCGGGGAAACATTGTATGGCCCACCAGTCAGAGGACACTCCGTAGAGTCACAGACCTACTTGGGGGAAGGAGGTGACTTTGTGGGTGTGGTTGTGGGTTTATGATTTTGTCTCATCTTCTGAGAATAGGTAGGAAAGGCGGTTAGTTTTTTTTTTTTTTTTTTTTGGAGTGTACTGTTTCTAGTAAGTCGTTTGACAAGGCGAGTGTTTCTATGTCTGTGTATTCCACTGTGTCCGTGGTTGTATACATTAGAAACGAGAATGCATCAATGTATTTGTCCTGTCTAGTAGAAAGCTTCCCAGCATTCAACCTGCCCAATTTATGAATGGGTTGCGGCTTTCCTTAAGGATGGGCAACACCTACTATCTTCCTAATTACCAATTTTCTTCCTGAATTCTTTCCAATCTCCAGAATTGGCTCATGTTTTTTTGTCCAAGATATGTACCACCTCCAAGCTCTGTGACATGGCCATGTACTGGATATCTGCAGGGAATGGCGAGCATCTCAGAAAACTCAGATATCAGTGTGACCAGTAAAGTATCAGTGGAGAAACCCTGCTTTGGGCCTTTTGCTTACATAATGTTCTGTTGCCCTTAATTTCAAGAAGTTCTTTGCCTCAGGCCACCCCTTTGTGAAGCCTGAGGAAAACAGTTTTCAAATGGAAACGAATGGGCATCACCTGTGGCCCTTTGCTTTATTGCTTTGGAAAGGGATGTGTGTGATTTAGCCTCTTGGCCCTGTGTGAGGCTGTGGCTTAGATTCTCAGCACCTGATGGATCTAAAGAAAGATCCCATGTGTGCATCCAAAACCAAAATGGCCAAAAGAGCAGTTCTTGTGGATGACGTCTCGCCTTCCTCTGTGAGGTTCCTGACTTCCATCAATAGGGATCCTTTGGGTCAGAGGAGTTCTCCAAAGCCCTGCAGAGGTGCTTGGGTTTTCTCATGACTCCAATTCACATAAAGAATCTTAACCTCTGAGTCAGTTGGCCTCAAAGTAGAGAAGCGGTGTAGTCTTCACAGCATGCCTATTTCATCACGCCTGGTTCACAGAAAGTATGTCCAGGACACCCTGACTTTAGCAAATGAGTGGCAAGGGAGCTTATTTTGGACACTGTCTTGGACTGCGCTCCTCATGAAAACCTCCAGCCAGAGGTTATGATGAGTGTCTATATGGAAGAAAATGAGGGCCATGTCGAAGTGTTTTGGTTTTAATTGTGGTCATTTGTGTGTCAGTTGGAAGAGATAACTGTGTTCACCTGGGCTTGAACTGTTGTGTGATTCCCCTTAGAGACTGCTTTCTGGAACTGACCTCAGTGAAGTATTGCCATGAATTGTTTTGAGATTTTAGGAGGGCACGCATGAGATTCGCTCTTGGTATCTGTGATCTAGGCCCAGGGTGGCTTTGCACAGAAAACTGGGAATCTTTGCAAGGATATCACATGATTTTATTCTGAAAGACTTGGCAGCCATCAATGAGAGTCAAAACACACATGGACCTAACATTGTAGACCTCAATGGGCCTTGCTTATGTTACCATTTGGCCTCTGTTTATGTAGCCTTGCCTATGAGAGTTCTCTAGAGCTTTCATTGAAATGAGCTTCCTCACCATTTAATGGTTCCTGAATTAATTGAAACCCAGAGTGTCTCAAATTCATTTTTGAAAAATGACTAGATAAATACCATGCAAGGTTTGAAATTCCCATGACCAGGTGGCACTGGAGAACCTTTGGATATCTGGTTCCTGATCATGAGTGTACCAGACAATGCCTTGATTGACTGGGTTTCATGAAAATGGAGTAGAACAGAGATGCCTGTAAGTTGGAGCCTGCTGAGTAGTGGGCCTAGAGCTGTGGTGTGAAGGTGTGTGATAAACATCTGTGGTGGGGCCATGTGAATATGTCTTTGACTTCCAAATGGCTTGTGACTGACATGCTGCTGCCAGCAGACCCTTATATGTAAAGGCATCTTATTATATAGAGGGGTTTCAGGGCAATGTTCAGAATCAGGTTGCTCTTGTCAAGGGGGCAAGCTATGTGGGATAGAAGCCTGGTTGGTGCATTCTCCTGTAAACCCTGACCCACCACACCTGACAGAACTCCCTCCAGCACTGTGTCCCTGATGAACTCCTTGTATTTTTTGAAGCAACACCAAACTACGAGTGCAGCAGCCAGAAACACCACGAAAAGTGGAGGATGACCAAATGACTTCACAGTCCACGCGGGCAGACACTTAGACCCAGGTGGCCAAAAATTGCCGACAAAGATAGAATTCATCACTGCTGCCTAATGTTCATTGGAAAACAAGAAACCATGTCCTCCAGGTCACATAGATGCCATTCCAGATTTGATGGTCTCACTACAAAGGAAGCTAAATCTCCTGACAACAACATATACTTTAAGTGCCCAAACTCAGAGGCAGTTTGTCAAGAAGTCTTTAGGCCAAAAGAACTTCATGTTTGTGGAGTGTTTACCCTATCCCTTACTTTTGGATACTCCTCTCCCAACTCCAAGGTTGTGAACTCCTGAGCATTTTCCATTCCGGATATGTATTCACAAATTTTCTAACTCTTCTCCTCTAATTGTGTCTTACTTGTGGTGAAGGAAATGTCAAGGCATTGTTCTGGATCAGAGTGGGGAGATTTTTGTGTAGCACATATTTGAATACACATGAGATTAATTTTCCTATTTTCCATTCGAAATTCTGAATCCCTGACACTTACCCATACCCTACTAGACTCTCACTACTAATCCTAATATGATGGAGAAAAATAACCCAAACAAAATAGAAATACAACCAGTTCAGAGGAGGACTGTTGTATAGTTGGACTTGCCTTTTGCATGATAAAGGGTAGGTGTTACAAATCTAGTCAATTTTTAAATGAAAAAGTTCTCCATGTGATTTAAAGTTAACAAATATGTGAATTCTTGTTTCCCTTTCTCTGAAGTCTATTCAGAACATGTATTTTTAATGCACATATTGAATCCTACCTGGTATCACACTTATATTTTTGTGAGGTGGATGACATGGCAGATACAAATTGTGAGAAGAGATCACTCCTCCTAAACACTGTTGGAACTGAAAATTCAACCTATGGGTGAGCTTCCTAGTTTAACAACATTTTACTTAAATCCATGTTTAGTAAAATAAATATTTTTGCTTCAATGGATGATATATATATCATGATGAATTTCTATTGGCATATATATTGCCAGTTTTTAATGTCTCTGTGTGTGTTTTTTGTATATATATATATATATATATATATATATATATATATATATATATATATATATATTCTCCAGGTTCTTCAAAACATGAAATATATGTGTCTTTTATACACTCCATAAATTTATTCATGTTCATGTACTTGGATTTATAATCAACTTTTCAGAAGATTATTCCAGAAATATTCATCCACCTGAAATTCATATTTGTTACCTAGTACTGAAAGCTAACTTCAGTGAACGGTGCACACAAATCCTAATATTTTTATAGTAACTGACCCAGTTTAATATCAAAGCAAGTTGATTCCTATGGGACATTTTATGTATTTTGACGTTTATTCCTATTCAACACTGGTAAATTACTATTTCTTCTTTTTTTGCACATCATAGGATATATATTTAATCCAAAAGTTATCAAATTTACAGGTATTTGTTTCACTTTCAATCACTTTCTGCTTCAGAACACACGTATTCCTGCAGGTTACTTGACTGGTCTTATCATGAAACTTCTTTCCAAACACATTATTTTTGATTTTCATAATGATTTTTGAAGCAAAATATACACAATTTTCATGATTATCCATAACCCTAATATTTCCATTAGATGTATAAATGGTTGTAATGAATGTATGTGTATCAATATAAGATTTCATGTATATTTTCAGATATCAATTCATTCCATTATTTAAAGTTGGAACCAGTTATATTTTTAATTCTCAGTATGGTCTCTTCATGCATTATCTCAATATTCATAAACACATGGTACACCCATTTGTACCCCCAATACTAATTTATGCATCTTCAAAATATTGCTCCCAGAAACAGTGGAAGAAATACTCCACCTGATCTACATATACATTTTATCACTGTAATAATCTGGACACAAAATGCAAAGTTCACCTTTATGATTGTACCAAAGCCTAAATGGAAATTGACCATGGATTACTAAAACATCTATGTCTAAATTGCCTAATGCTCTCAAATGTCAATCTATTTGTGACTCCATATTTATTTTTCCCTAAGATTATACAGTCAAGTTCAACCCTGTTGAAAATGTCTAATATTATCACTCACTTTGTACTATACCTGATATCCTAATATCTCTATTGATATCTGCTTTGCTACATATTTTCCCCAGTTCATCATTGTGAGTGACCCTAAACATGTGCTGATATTGACATTCACTCTCTAACCGAAACCCTATTGTTAAAGAACTTTTGGTCCAAAGTCTATACTCGCCCTCATTTCAACACCTACCGACTATCTTCCTGATCCTACAGACTATCCCTGTTTGATTGGATGTTCTCTTCTACATTCAATCATCCAAGGTACAAGGTCCTATTTCATTGTATATCGATTTATCTGAGACATCTGTGCATAACATAATTCAATGCTAAGTATCCCAATCAAAGGCCCAATGCCCTTCTGGGCTTCAAATCTTACCTAGATTTCTGTTTTCATACTTATATTTCACCTATATATTCTTAAAAATGTCACAGGTTCCCAATACCATTATTAATTGAGCGGAATGATTCCTAACCCAAATCAAACATGTTATTAACCTTAACCATACACTGATCCCTCAATCTAACTTTTCAGAAGAGCAGGGACAGAGTTGGTCTCAAAATACAGGCATGTAGGGGATTCTCCACCTGCTGAGAACCTAAAAGGCCCATGCAGAAATGATCCATGGAGAAGATGTAGGAAGCTATGAAAGACCTGAGAGAGCAAAAGACATCTTCCATGGTGAATAACCTGGTCAGGATAAAGGGTTGTGTCTGAATGAGCCTCTCTTTTTTTCATATAGATAAGATGGACCAAAACAGGCCTATGTGGAGAGCTGTCTCTAGGTGCCTATGGTTGATATACCATTATAACCTCTGAAAGTATCACAGGAAGTAGGGGCAGCCTCCATATCATGGGACCTTTGGAAGCAACTGTGAAGGCAAAGAGGTTGTCAAGATAGTGACCTCATTCAGTTCCTGAAGGAAGTGACCTCATCACACTTCTTTGGTGATGGAACTGTCTGAACTTGGTATCCAGGAAGCCAGGCACTCAGAGCCAGTCACAGTCCGAGTCCCAGGGGTCTCAATTTTTTTGATTTACCAAGGAGAGAGTCAGAGTTTCTTGGTAACTACTGATGTGTGGATGGCCAAATGCCAGGAAAGCTCTGAAGAGCGGCCTTTTCTGAGAAAGCAGGTAGTGGCTCACCACTGGCTCCTGACAACTTCACAGAGTTGGACAAGGAGACCAGATCTGAGAAAGGACAGGCCATTTCAGTGGAACATAGTATGACCCACCAGTCATAGGACACTCTGGATAGTCACAGTCCTACTTGGGGGAAGGAGGTGCCTTTGTATGTGTGTGTGTGTTTGTGGTTTTGTCTAATGTTCTGAGAATAGGTAGTAGCGGCGGTTTGTTTGGTTTCGAGTGAACTGTTTCTAGTAAGTCATTTGACAAGGCGAGTGTTTCTATGTCTCTGAATCCCACTGTGTCCGTGGTTGTAGACAGTTGAAAAGAGAATGGATCAATGGATTTGTGTTGTCTAGTAGAACGCATCCCAGCATGTATCCTGCCAAATTTATTAATGGTCTGAGGCTTTCCTTATCGATGGGCAACACCTGCTATCTTTCTAAGTTCCTGTTTTCTTCCTGAATTCTGGCCAATATCCAGAATAGGCTCATGGTTTTCTCTCCAAGATATGTACCACCTAAAAGCTCTGTGACATGGCCATGTACTGGATAGCTGAAGGGAATGGAGAGCATCTCAGAATACTCAGATATCAGAGTGACCATTTAAGTCTCATTGGAGAAACCCTGCTTTGGGCCTTTTGCTTACCTATTGTTCTGTTGACCTGAATGTCAGCAAGGTCTTTGCCTCAGGCCATCTCTTTTTGAAACCTGAAGAAAACAGTTTTCAAATGGAAATGAATGGACATCCCCTGTGGCTCTTTTCTTAATTTCTTTGGAAGGAGATGTGTCTGATTCAGCCTTTTGGCCCTTTGTGAGTCTGTGGCTTAGATTATCAGCACCTGATGGATCTAAAGAATGATCCCATGTGTGCATTCAAACCAAACTGGCCAAAAGAGCAGTCATTATGGATAAAGTCTCTCACCTTCCTTTGTAAGGTTCCTGACCTCCATCAAGTGAGAATAGGGATCCTTTGGGTCAATTGAGTTCTTAAAAGCCCTGCAGAGGCTAGCCCATAGGTGCTTGGGTTTTCTGATTACTCCAATTCACATAAAGAATCTAAACCCCACAGTCAGTAGGCCTCAAATTGGTGAACCGAAGTAGTATTAATGGCAGGCCTATTTGACCACTCCTGGTTCACAGGAAGGTTGTACAGGCCACCCTGACTTTAGGCAAACCAGAGGCAAGGGAGCTTATTTTGGACACTGTCTTGGGCTGCGCCCCTCATGGAAACCTTTAGCCAGAGGATATGATGAGTGTCTATATGGAAGAATATGAGGGCCATGTGGGAGTGTTTTGGTTTTAGTTGTGGTCATTTGTGTGGCAGTTGGAAGAGATTACTTGTAAGATTCCAGCAGACGTCGGAGGAAGAGACTACCAAGAGACTGGCTCATGCAACAGCAATGGGCATTTATTGAGGATCCAATTCAGTTCGCTGGGGCTCTGTGCTCACTCAACAAGCAACAGCGGCCCAGATCCCCGAGAAGAGGTTAAGCAGTGCTTCAGTACACTTTTTGGGTAGGCAGAGGCTTTATATATATCAGAGGAAATCATCTTGATCAGCCGGAAAATCGAACAACAACTCTCCAACTTGATTAGCACATTCATTGGTGGAATCAGGTCGGGCGGGGGTGATAGGTCGATCCTAAGGAGGGGGGTACATTCAAACTGATTGGTTTGGGCCCTGATATGCTTAGGTGCCAAGCTGCACAGGGTCCTAGATTATTAAACAACTGGATGGTCAGGGGGAATATTTAATGGGCAGTGAAAGGATTGTCCTAACAGCTACAGGAATTTCAGGTTTTAGGTTTAGCATGGGAACTTAACAATACCTGGTCCTTTACATTTTAACTCAGGCTTTGCAGCTTAGAAACTTTACAACACCCGCTATTTTACACTTTAACTTCAATTTCTTTTACCCTAACAGACTGGGTCCACCTGGGTGTGAACTCTGGTGTGATTCCCCTTAGACACTGAGTTCTGGAACTGAACTCAGAGAGGAGGTGTCATGAATTGTGTTGGGATTATAAGAGGCCACACATGAGAGTTGCCCTTGGAAACTGAGATCTAGGCCCAGGGTGGCTTTCCACAGAGCATTGGAAATTTCAGCCAGGATATCACATGATTTTATTCTGAATGACTTGGCAGCCATAGTTGAGAGTCAAAACACACATGAAACTCACACTGTAGACCTCAATGGGCCTGGTTTCATGTGACCTTTTGGCCACTCTTTGAGAAGCCTTGTCTGTGAGAGTTCTATAGAGATTTCATTGAAATCAACTTTCTCAAAATTTAAAGGTTCCTGAATGAATTGAAACCCACAGTGCCTCCAACTTCATCCTTGAAAAATGGCTAGATAAATACCATGAAATTTTTGAAATTCCCAGGACCAGGTACCACTGGAGAAAGTTTGGATGTCCGGTTTCTGATCATGAGTATAACAGACAGTGCCTTGATTCACTGGGTTTCATGCAAATGGTGTAGAACAGAGATGCCAGTAAGTTGGAGCCTTCTGAGTAGTGGGCCTAGAGCAGTGGAGGGCAGGTGTGTGATAAAACATCTGTGGTGGGGCCATGGGGATCTTCCATTGTCTTCCAAATGGCTTGTGACTGACATGATGCAGCCAGCAGACCCTTATATGTAAAGGCATCTTGTTATTTGGAGAGGTTTCAGGGCAATGTTCAGAATCAGGATGTTATGGTCAAGGGAAAAGCTATGTGGGATAGAAGCATGGTTGGTGCATTCTCTTGCAGACCCTTACCCACCACAGGTGACAGAACTCCCTCCAGCACTGTACCAGGTGAACTACTTGTATTTCGTGAAGCAAATAACAAACTCCCAGTGCAGCAGTAAGAAATACCACGAAAAGTGGAGGATGACCAAATGGCTTCACAGTCCACACAGAGAGAAACTTAGCCCCCAGTGGACACTGTTAACCTACATAGAGAGAAATCAGCACTGCTGCCTCATGTTCAGTGGAAAATAAGAAACTATGTCCTCCAGGTCACATACATGCACACCCAGCTTTGATGGTCTCACTACAAAGGAAGCTCCTGACAAATACTTATATTTCAAGTGCGCAACCTCAGAGGCAGTTTCTCAAGAAGTCTTTAGGCCAGCAGAGCTCCATGTTTGTTGAGTGTTTACCCTGTCCCTTACTTTTGGAAACTCCTCTACCACCTCCAAGGTTGTGAACTCCTGAGCGTATTCCATTCCAGATATGTATTCACAGAATTTTTAACTCTTCTCCTCTAATTGTGTCTTACTTCAGGCGAGGGTAATGTCAAGGCATTTTTCTGTATGAGAGTGCAAAAATTTGTGTGCAGCATTTATTTGAAATACTGAATCCCTGACATTAACCCATATCCTAATAGACTCTGACTACTAATCCTAATATGATGGAGAAAAATAACTCAAACAAAATAGAAATACAAGCATTTCATAGGAGGCATGGTGTATAGTTGGACTTGCCTTTTGCATTATATAGGGTAGGAGTAATAAATCTAGTCAATTTTTAATTGAAATAGTTTTCCATGTGTTTTTAAAGTTAACAAATATGTAAATTACTGTCTCCCATTCTCTCTAGCTTATTCAGAACATGTGTTTTTATATGCACATATAGAATCCTACCTGGTTATCACACATACAGTCTCATGAGGAGGCTGATTGGCAGATACAAATTGTGAGAAATGACCACTCCTCGTAAACGCTGTTGGAACTGAAAATACAACCCATGGGTGAGCTTCCTATTTGAACAACCTTATACAAAAATCCATGTTCAGTGAAATTAATATTTTTGGATCTGATGATGATATATATTTCACGATAAATTTCGATTGGCATATATATTGCAATTTTTAATGTCTCTCTCTCTCTGTGTGTGTATATATATATATATAAGTATATATATATATATATATATATATATATATATATATATATATATATATATATATGCACTCTGTCTAGATTTTTCAAAATATGAAACATGTGTCTTATTGTAGACTCCCTAAATTCATTTATATTCATGTATGTGGATTTATAATCAACTTTTCACAAGATTATTCTCAGAAATACTCATCCACCTAAAATACATTCTTGTTTCCTAGTACTGAAAACTAACTTCGTTGAATGGTGCATACATATCCTAACATTTCTACAGTAACTGACCCTGTTTAACATCAATTCAAGTAGATTACTATGGGACATGATGTGTATTTTGAAGTTCATTTTTATTCAACACTGGTACATTGCTATTTCTTCAGTTTATGCACATCATAGGATACATATTTCATCCACAAGTTAGCAAATTGATAGGCATTTGTTTCACTTTCAGTCACTTCCTGCTTCAGAACACATGTATTTCTCCATGTTTCTTGACTGATATTTTCATGAGACTTCTTTCCAAACACATTATTTTCGATTTCCGTAATCACTTTTGAAGCAAAACCCACACACCTTTCATGATAACCCATAACCCTAATATTACCATTAGATGTATAACTCGTTGGAATGAATGACTGTATATCAATATTAGATTTCTTATATATTTTCAGATATCAATTCAATCCATTATTTAAAGTGGAACCAGTTATATTATTTATTCACATGATGGTCAATTGATGCATTATCAATATATTCTATGACACAGGGTATACCCTTTTTACCCCCAATACTAATTTATATTTCTTCAAAATAGTGCTCCCACAAATGGTGGAAGAAATACCCATGTCACCTGATCTACAAATACATTTTTATCACAGTAATATTCTGGACACATAAAACAAAGGTCACTCCTATGATTGTACCAAAGCCTAAATGGAAAATGAGCATGGATTACTAAATGCACCCATGTCCAGGTTGCCTAATGCTCTCAAATGTCAATCCTATTGGTGACTACATATTTGTTTCTTTCTAACATTATATATCCAAACTCAACCCTGTTGAAAATGTCTAGTCCTATGACTCAGTTTATACTTTGCCTGATTTCCTAATGTCTCTATTAATATCTGCTTTCCTCCATATTTTCCCCAGTTCATCATCGTGACTGACTCTTCACATGTGCTAACATTTACATTCACTCTCAACTGAAACCATATTGCTAAAGAACTTTTGGTCCAGATCCTATACTCACTCTTCTTCCTAAAACTACTATCTCCTGTTCCTACCGAGTATTCCTTTTTGACTTGATGTTCTCTTCTACATTCAATCATTCAAGGTACATGGTCCTATGCCATTGTATATCGATTTATCTGAGACATCTGTTCAGAACGTAATTCAACGCTACGTATCCCAATCAAGTTCCCATGCCCTTCTCGGCTTCAAATCTTAACTAGATTTCTGTTTTCATACTTATATTTCACCTATATATTCTTGTAAATATCGCGGGTTCCCGATACTGTTATTCAACCCTCAGAATGATTCCTCACCCAAATCGAACCTGTTATTCACCCTAATCATACACTCTTCCCTCAATCTAACTTTACAGAAGAGCAGGGAAGGAGTTGGTATTTCAATACAGGAATGTAGGCGATCTTCCACCTATTGAGAACCTCAAATGTCCTACATAAATGACACCTGGATAAGTTGTAGGCAGCTATGAAAGACCTGAGAGAGCAAAAGTCATCTTCCATGGAAAACAACTTGGTCAGGATGTAGGGATATGTATGAATCAGCCTCTCACTTATTAATGTAGAGAAGATGGACCAAACCAGGCCTGTGTGGAGAGCTGTTCCTGTGTGCCTATGGTTGATATACCATTCTAACTTGTGAAAGTGTCACAGGAAGCAGGGGCAGCCTCCATCTCATGGGACCCTTGGAGTCAACTCTTAGGACAAAGTGGTTGCCAAGGCAGTGAACTCATTCAATTCCTGAAGGAAGTGACTTACGTCACTTCCGTGGTGATCAAACTCTCTGAACTTAGATCCAGTAAGCCAGGCACCCAGAGCCAGTCCAAGTCCCAGTCTTAGTGGTCTCACTTGTTTTGATTTTCCAAGGATAGAGTCAATCTTTCTTGATACCTACCGATGTGGGAATGGCCAAATAACAGGAAAGCTCTCAAGAGGGGCCTTTTCTGAGCAAGCAGGTAGAGGCTCACCCCTGGCTTCTGACAAGTTCACAGAGTTGACCAAGGAGACCTAATCTCATACAGGACAGGCCATCTCAGGGGAACATATTGTGGCCCACCAGTCAGAGGACACTCCGGATAGTCACAGACCCATTTGAGGGAAGGAGGTGCCTTTGTTATGTGGGTGTGGTTTTTTGGTTTGTCTCATATTCTGAGAATATGTAGGAAAGGTGGTTTGTTTGGTTTGTAGTGAACTGTTTTTAATAAGTCATTTGACAAGGCGACTGTTTCTATGTCTGTGTATCGCACTGTGTCCGTGGTTGTAGACATTAGAAAAGAGAATGATTCAATGGATGTGTCCTGTCTGGTAGAAAGCTTCCCAGCATTCATCCTGCCCGATTTATGTATGGACTTTGGCTTGCCTTATCGATGGGCAACACCTGCTAATTTCCTAAGTTGCTGTTTTCTTCCTGAATTCTGGCCACTCTCCAGAAGAGGCTCATGGTTTTGTGTCCAAGATATGAATCACTTCCAAGGTCTGTGACATGGCTATGTTCTGGATAGCTGAAGTGAATGGCGAGAATCTCAGAAAACTCAGATCACTGTGACCAGAAAAGTCTCAGTGGATAAACCCTGCTTTGGGACTTTTGCTTACATATTGTTCTGTTACCCTGAATGTCAGGTAGTTCTTTGCCTCAGGCCACCCCTTTTTGAAACCTGAAGAAAACAGTTTTCAAATGGAAATGAATGGAAATCACCTGTGGCTCTTTGCTTAATTGCTTTGGAAAGGGATGTGTCTGAATCAGCCTCTTAGCTCTGTGTGAGGCTGTTGATTAAATTCTCAGCCCCTTATGGATCTGAAGAAAGATCCCATGTGTGCATCCAAAACCAAAATGGCCGAAAGTACAGTCATTGCAGATGAAGTCTTTCGCCTTCCTCTGTAAGGTTCCTGACCTCTATAAAGTGAGAATAGGGAAGATAGACCAAGCCAATTGATGTCTCCTTTTGGAAAAATTGTACCACCAATGAGAGCATCAGCAAAATTACCCCAACACTACCACAAGTCGCTGCACCAACAGATAGTTCACAATGCATACATGTTAGTTCACAATGCATACAAGTGATATATATTCCAGGCAAGTTCTGCATGCAGTTCAGTGATGGCTATTGCAGAAGCTGTAGATTGGTTTTATCTTTGTCTTCACCAGCACTGGGTTGAAGATTGGAATTCTGGCAATAATGGCTAAAGAAAAAATTACTTACCATTCCAGAAGGCACTAAAAAACCCAATTATCTTAACAATTTACATTATCTTGAAGAGAATTATTAAATATAATGAAAAGGAAAGGTGAAAGTCAACAAACAGTTCTGCTAAACTCCTTTTTTTGTTCACATATTAAAACAATCCTCAACAGTTGTTTACCCAATTTAAATTAAACTATTTAAATCACGTGAATAAAAAAAAATTGGATCCATTTTTTCATGAGCGCACATCATATATGATATATGGATATATGTACATTCAAACATAAAACACAAAACACAAGTGTGCACAAATAATATAATATATACAACACATAACATAATAGTAAAGGCCTTATAACTTTTTACAGGTGAAATCACCATTGGAATGTCTAAAAACTCTATAGTCAAAAAATAGAACTGATCAGCAAAACATTAACCTAGGTCTGTATGAGCTCAAAAAAAAAAAAAAATAGAAAATAGAACTTCATGATGTGGGAAAGGGCAATAATAAAATAGATATTGAAAAAAGCATCCTGGTCCTGTCGCAGATGTAAGGATAGCCAAACTGGAGTTTTGGATATCAGCTGTTATGAATTTGAGCCAAATCATCTTCTTTTTGGTCTATAGAAATCACTTTAGTTAATTTCTCTGGAATCCATATTGCCTGCTGTTCTTCCTGTGGAAACACACAAACAGACCCCTGACTAAAGACAATCACTGGGTCAGGACTTTAGTTAATCTCTCCAAAATCCAAATCAGCTGCTGTTCTTCCTGTGGAAACACACAAACAGACGCCCGACTCCAGACAATTACTGGGTCAACACTTTTCCATTGTCCTATTAGAATATCCTTCCAAAGGACCTTGGGCTTATGCACATTTTTTGGAAACATATGCCTTTCCACAGCACTAAGTCCTGATGAATCCAAGTTTAAAAAGTTTAGAGTAAAAAGCGTTAATTTAAGTTTATCTTTGGGGAATATATACCCCTTCTCAATTCCGTCTTTGTGCTTTAATAAGTACATTTTTATTGTTTGATGTGCTCTTTCAACTATGCCTTGTCCCTGTGGATTGTATGGGATTCCTGTTATATGAGTAATGCCAAATGATGTGCAAAACTGTTTAAAAGAGTTAGAAGTGTAACCGGGGGCATTATCTGTTTTTAACTGTTTTGGAATGCCCACAGTGGCAAAATTTTGTAAGCAATGAGCTATAACATCTTTAGTTTTTTTCTCCAGCATGAAGGGAGCCCATTAAAAATCCAGAACAAATATCAACTGTAACATGCAAATATTTTAATTTTCCAAATTCTGGCAAGTGTGTGACGTCCATCTGCCAAATATGGTTAGGTATCAATCCTCTAGAATTGACTCCAAGATTAACTTGTGGTAAAAAGGTCACACAATTTTGACATTGTTTTATAATTTGTCTAGATGTTCCTTAGTTTTTTTGAAATGCTTTTGTAAAGTATAAGCATTGACATGGAACTTTTTAAGAAAATTTATTGCTTCTTCTAGTGTAAAGAAAATATGTATGTATGTCAATTGTACTTTTATCTGCTAAATCATTGCCCAAACTAAGGGCTTTAGGCAATCCTGTATGTGCCCTGATATGTCCTATAAAGAATGGATCTTTTCTGTCCCAGATTAGACTTTGTATAGTGGAAAGCAAAGAGAAAACAGTAGAGAAAGGGGAAATCCTACCAGCATCTTCAAGGGATACTATAGCATTAACTATATACTGACTATCGGAAAATAAATTAAATACAGAATCTTTAAAAATCACAAAAGCTTGTAATACTGTACTAAGCTCTACCTTGTGAGCTGATTGTTTTGGTACTAAAAATATAAAAGTTGGATCAGGTGTAACTATTGCTGTTGTACCATTATTTAACCCATCGGTGAATATATTTGGAGCATTCATGATAGGTGTTTTCTTGTCATTTTTGGAAAAATTACAGGATGCGATGACCAAAAAGACAATAAAAGATAAGATGGTAAGTGGTTATCAAATGAAACATTAGATTTACACACGATTATTGCCCAAGTATTTAACTAATTAGCTAATTCATCAATTTGATTCATAGTATATGGAGTAATAATTTTATTGGGTGAAATTCCACACACACTCTTTTTGCTGCTTTTATTCCTATGAGTATTAATTCTCCCTCAGGCTCAGGAGAGCAAGTAATAATAGTGTTAGAAGAATAAGATAAATGTATCCATAATAATGGACCTTCTTCCCAAAATACTCCTGTAGAAATATTTTTTTGTTGTTGTTAGTACAATAAATAATAAATGCAAAATTATATCAACTCTATCCAAAAGCATATTTCCCATATATGTTTCAATGATTTTTATTGCTTTTCTTGCTTCAGGCGTTAACATTCTGAGTGAATTTGGATCTCATGGTCCTTTTAGGATATCAAATAAAGGTCCCAACTCTCCTGTTGGTATACCTAGATGAGGCCTTATCCAATTTAAGTCTCCTAATAACTCTTGAAAGTCATTAATTGATTTGAGTTGATCTACTCGTATTTGAATTTTTGGTTGACTGACCATGGTTGAGGATAATAGAGCTACTAAATAATTAATTGGAAAATTTAATTGTATTTTACCTATTGCTATCTCTAGGTTATAATTTTTTAATACGTTTGTAAGTGTGGCATATAATTCTAGCATTGGGTTTTTAACTTTGTGTGCTAATAATACATCATCCATATAGTGAAAAATTTGTATTTCAGGAATTTGATTTCTAAGTGGCTGGATTACTTTGTTAACATAAATTTGACGCATAGTTGGGCTGTTAGCCATCCCTTGAGGGAGTACTTTCCACTCATATCTCTTGTCAGGACCTTCATGATTCAGTGCAGGTATGGTAAATGCAAAACTTGGAATATCCTCAGGATGAATTGGAATTGAAAATAAAACGATCTTTAATATCTACAACGAAAACATACCAAGTTTTTGGCAAAGCACACAATTGAGTAATCTCTGATTGAGCAGGTCCCATAAAAACCATCCCATTATTAATGGCTCTTAAATCTTGCAATAATCTCCATTTACCAGATTTCTTTTTAAGGACAAAAATGAGAGTATTATGGGGAGACACAGAAGGTTGTATATGTCCTTCCGCTAATTGTTGTTTGACCAGGTCATGGGCTACTTGTATCTTTTCTTTAGTCAGGGGCCACTGAGGAACCCATACTGGTCTTTCTGATTTCCAAGTAATATTTATTGTCTCAGTGGCCCTTTCTGAAAATCCAACCCATATCTATCTGTTCCTTGATCTTTTTGTATTGGTGTTGCTATACCTTGTTCTTGCTTTTCTAATCTTTTTCCTTTCCTAAAATCTTGTCTAGCCATAATAGTGGGTGAATTTTGATTGATGTTATTTGTTAATGTCAAACCTAATTGATCTAGGACATCTCATCCTTATAAATTTACGGGAAGATGTTCCAATACATATGGCTGTATAGTTCCTTCACATCCTTCAGGATCCTTCCAATCTAATACCGTTGCACTTTTATGGGGATTAGTCGCCACTCCTAGGCCTCGAAGCGTTTGAGTGGCTTGTTGTAATGGCCAATGTTTTGGCCATTCTTGACGACAGATGAAGCTAAGGTCTGCACCTGTATCCAGTAGCCCATTGAATTCATGTCCTTGAATATTTAGTTTTAGCATGGGGCGAGAATATAAATTTAAAGAAAGCATAGCCCAATCTACACCTGTGGAGCCTAATCCTTTGGAACCCCTTTCTACAGCATAACTGTAAAATTTATCATGTGGGCTGGGTATTATTATTAATTGTGCTATTCTATCTCCTGGAGAAATTACTGATATACCCTTTGGAAAACTGGCTATAATTTTTATTTCACCTTCATAATCGGGATCAATTACCCCAGGACTCATCATAAGTCCTTTTAGAGTAGAAGAGCTGCATCCCAATAATAAGCCTACTGTTCTTTTGGGAAGAGGTCGTTTCACCCCTGTGGGAATGATTTGAACTCCCATCTCTGGAGTTAGTATTGATCTGGCGGAGGCACAGATGTCCAACCCTGCGCTCCCTCTGGTTTGTCTGATGAGGGATCTGATGAACAATGTGTCGTGGGCACTACACTGATGGGGTTGCTGGTTTCCTCCAGTGCTCCATATATTTGCGGTTTCGGGCCCCAGAGCATTGGGCCCCCCTGTCCATTTTTTGGCAATGGAGCCGGATGCCTTTCTTCATGATATCGTGGATAAACACCTGGTGCTTGTTTGTTTTTTGATAATGAAGTACCCTCTATGGTGGTTTGAGAATGGTATTCATTAGCCCAATGTCTCCCTCTACGTCATTGTGGCCAAATACCCGGTATTCTAGTCCTTTGATACCTAGTTTTGTTAAACCCTCCTCCTATGGGGCAATTCCTTTTAAAAAGTCCTGTTTGTTCACAATTGTAGCATGTTCTTGGCCTGTCTTCTAAAGCCTGTTTTACTAAAGCTGCCACAATTTGCCCTTTTTCATTAATGTCTCTGGCATCTAAAGCCTGTTTTATTGCAGCTGCCACGACTTGCTCTTGTTCATTAATGTCTCTACCAAATTTAATAAATGTGTTTAAATCTTCATGTTTCCATGGTCTAATGATACCTCTGCAGCAATGATTCGCTTGGTCATAAGCCAGTTGTTTTAATAATGGCATTGCTTGTTCTGTATTTCCAAAAACTCTGTAGCTGTTTCAATAAGCCTATCTACAAATCCAGCGTAAGATTCATTAGCTCCTTGTATTACCTTAGATAATTGACCTTGTAAACCTCCATGTCCTTGTAAAGTCTTCCATGGCCTAACTGCCTCTACAGCAATTTGTGCGTATATGCCAGGATCATATGGAATTTGTTGTTGCTGATCCACATAAGGTCTCTTTTCTAACAACAAATCTAGATTTCTCTGAGGATAACCAGCTGCTGCATTTCGCCTAGACATCTCTTTGCAAAATTCCTCACTGGCAACCTTTCATAATAGGTATTGACCTCCATTTAGCACAGCTTTACACATATTAGCCCAATCTGCTGGCGTCATGTTCAAGGTGTTAATGGATTCGACCAAGCTTACAATGAAGTGTGCTTGAGGACCATATGTTGTTACAGCCTCTTTTAGCTGCTTCACTATTTTGAAATTTAAAGCATGGTGAATTCGCTGCCCTCCTACCTCAAATACAGGGCATGTTAATACTTGAGATCCTGTCTCAGGATCCGAACTATCAACTGTTGGGGTTGGGGGCCTCCCAGCACATGGAGGTGGCCTTGTTAGTTGGACATTTACATCCTCTGGTGACAGAAAGGTGTTAGTAGCAGTCTCCTTTTTTAACTTTGCCCCTGATTGCTTTTTATGCTCTAAACTTGGTTCCTCTATCTTTGTCTGAACTTAAGGCTTTGGACTAAGCAAACCAGATATGAACGTCCACAATGGCAATGTGCCAACTGGCATAGTCCCTCGGCTGCTCTTTTCTAATCCTTTTAAATCTTCACCATGATGGTTCCATTGTGATATATTTAATGACTCCTCCTTCAAAAGCCATGGGCTACATTTTTGTATTGTATCAACAAATGCCCTGACTCTCCTTGATATTTCTGAGATGCCTCCTTTCTCTAACAATTTATTTAACACTCTTTCAGTTTGTTTTTTTACTAATTTCTGATCCCGTATTTCTATTATAATACAACCCAACAAGATGACGCCAAACAAAACTGAGACAGAATGAATTAAAAAGGGAACAACAAAAAGTCATTATAGCCTTTCTATCCTCCTGACATGTGCATCCGTCCTTTATACCTATCTGTTCCTCAGACGTAAATAGTTTTTTCTCAGATGTGAGTGGTTTTTCTTCCATCCCACTCATCTCCAGGAACAGGCAACTTAAAACAAAAGTGAAGCAAAACAAAGGAGTCATCTTAAAATGGCTACCCATCCTTTCACCTTGCCCACAGGGGCAAGCAGTTTACCTTATCACTTACCCTCAGTCGTTCCCCATGTGAGCCACAAAATGCTGCAGTCTGGCTGGGCATGATTCAGGAGCCACTTGTCAAAAAAAAAAAAAAACTAACTTTATTTTTAGAACCACACACGGCAAACAAAACAACTCCTCAGGAAAAACCCTCAGAGCCCAACTGCCACTACTGGCTTCCTTGTAAAGTCTCTCTCACACACACAAGCCTCTCCACCTGCCACAATCCTACTGCTCTTGAGGCCGATTGGCTGGGTGGAGCCAAAAAAGTTCCCCAAGGAGCAGCTCCATGCTCTGAAAGGGCAGGGAAACAGCCCAATGAGCATCACCACAGAGGAGCCAATCAGCTAGATGATGCTGAGGTCGCTGTGAGCCAATAATCAGCCGGCAGCTGGAAATTTGCTGGCAGCTGGAAGTTTGCTGGGGCCCCTTCAGCTGTGGCTCTCAACAAATTCCTGTCTCATTTCTCTGTAGCCTATTCAGCACATGTATTTTTATATGCACATATAGTATCCTATCTGTTATCACATGTACATTTTTGTGAGGTGGCTGACTTGGCAGATACAAATTATGAGAAGAGATCACTCCTCCTAAACATTGTTGGAACTGAAAATTCAAAATATGGGTGAGCTTCCTAGTAGAATAACATTATACATAAATCCATTTTCAAGTGAAATAAATATTTTTGCATCTGTGGATGACATATATATTTCATGATGAATTTTGATTGGAATACACACTCTACAAATTTTTCAAAATATGAAATATATGAGTCTTATTATACACTCCTTAAAATCATTCATATTCATGTATGTGGATTTATGATCAACTTTTCACAAGATAATTCTCAGAAATATTCATCAACCTGAAATACATATTTGTTACCTAGTACTGAAAGATAACTTCAGTGGATGGTGCATACAAATCCTAATATTTCTACAGTAATACCCAGTTTAATATCAATGCAAGTAGTTTCCTATGGGACATGATGTGTATTTTCCGGTTCATTTTTATTCAACAGTGGTACATTACTATTTTCTCAGTTTATGCACATCATAGGATATATATTTCATCCACAAGTTCACAAATTTATAGGCATTTGTTTCAATTTCAATCACTTCCTGCTTCAGAACACATATATTCCTCCAGATTTTTTGACTGGTCTTTTCATGAGACTTCTTTTCAAACACATTATTTTCGATTTCCATAATCACTTTTGGAGCAAAACTCACACATTCTTCTTGATAAACCATAACCCTAATATTACCGTTAGATTTATGACTGGTTATAATGAATGTATGTATATCAATTTAAGATTTCCTTTACATTTTCAGATATTAATTAAATCAATTATTTAAAGTTGGAACCAGTTACATTATTTGTTCACAGTATGGTCTATTCATGCATTATTTCTATATTCATAGACACATGGTACACCTCTTTGTTCCCCCAATACGAATTTATACGTCTTCAAAATATTGCTCCCACTAATGGTGGAAGAAATACTCATGTCACCTAATCTACATATACATTTTATCACAGTAACATTCTGGACACAGAAAACAAAGGTCACTCTTATGATTGTACCAAAGCCTAAAAGGAAAGTGAGCATGCATTACTAAAAACATCCATGTCCAGGTTGCCTAATGCTCTCAAATGTAAATCCTATTGTTGACTATATATTTGTTTCTTCCTAAGATTATATATTCAATCTCAAGCCTGTTGAAAATATCTCATCCTATCCCTCACTTTAAACTTTGCCTGATTTCTTAAAGTCTCTATTGACATCTGCTTTCCTACATATTTTCCCCAGTTCTCATTGTGACTGACTCTTCACATGTGCTGATATTTACATTCACTCTCTACTTGAAAACCTATTGCTAGAGAACTTTTTGTCCAAATCCTATACTCACTCTTGTTTCTAAACCTAGCAACTATCTTCCTAATCCTACGGACTTTTTTTTTTTTTAATTGGATGTTCTCTTCAACATTCAATCATCCAAGGTACAAGGTCCTATGCCATTGAATATCGATTTATCTGAGACATCTGGGCAGGACATAACTCAAAGCTAAGTAACCCACTCAAGGGCCCAATACCCTTCTGGGCTTCAAATTGTACCTAGATTTCTGTTTTCATACTTGTATTTCACCTATATATTCTTGTAAATATCCCAGTCTCCCAATACCATTATTCATCCTTCAGAATGATTCCTAACCAAAATCGAATATGTTATTAACCCTAACCATAGACTTTTCCCTCAATCTAACTTTACACGTGAGCTGGGAGAGTGTGATCACGAAAGTCTCAGTGGAGAAACCCTGCTTTGGGCCATTTGCTTACCTATTGTTCTGTTGCCCAGAATATCAGGAAGTTCTTTGCCTCAGGTCACCCCTTTGTGAAGCCTGAAGAAAGCTGTTTTCAAACGGAAATGAATGAGCATCACTTGTGGCTCTTTGGGTCAAATGAGTTCTTCAAGCCATGAAGAGGTGCTTGGGTTTTCTCATGACGCCAAATCACATAAAGAATCTATACCTATCAGTCAGTAGTAGTCAGTCAATATTGCTCCTAAAAATGGTGGAGAAATACTCATGTCAAATGATCTATATATATATATATATATATTTAATCACAGAAATATTCTGGGCACAGAATTCAAAGTTCACATTTATGATTGTACCAAAGCCTAAATGGAAAGTGAACATGGATTACTAAAAATATCATGTCCAGGTTGCCTAATGCTCTCAAATGTAAATCCTATTGGTGACTACATATTTGTTTCTTCCTAAGATAATATATTCAACCTCAACCCTGTTGAAAATGTCTAATCCTATCACTCACTATATACTTTGCCTGATTACCTAATGTCTCTATTTATATCTGCTTTCCTACATATTTTCCCAATTTCATCATTGTGACTGACTCTTCACATGTGCTGACATTTAAATTCATTCTCTAACCAAAAACCTATTGCTAAAGAACTTTTGTTGCAAATTCTACATGCACTCTCCTTCCTAATCCTAACTACTATCTTTCTAATCCTACTGACTATCCCTTTTTGACTGGATGTTCTTTTCTACATTCAATCATCCAAGGTACAAGGTCATATGCCATTGTATATCGATTTATCTGAGACATCTGTTCAGAAGTTAATTCAATGCTAAGTATCCCAAGCAAGGGCCCAATGCCCTTCTGGGCTTCAAATCATACTTAGATTTCTGTTTTCATGCATACATTTCACCTCTATATTGTTATAAATATCGCAGGTTCCCAATACCATTATTCACCCAGCAAAATGATTCCTAACCCAAATCGAACCTGTTATTAACCCTAAACATACAGTATTCCCTCAATCTTACTTTACAGAAAAGCAGGGAAAGAGTTGGTCTTATAATACTGGAATGTAATGGATCTTCCACCTGGTGATAACTTCAAATGTCCATGGCGAAATGATCCCTGGAGAATATATAGGCAGCTATGAAGGACCTGAGAGAGCAAAAGGCATCTTCCATGGCAAACGGCTTGGTCAGGATAAAGGGTTGTGTCTGAATCAGCTTCTATTCTTAAAGCAGAGAACATGAGCCAACCCAGGCCTGTGTGTAGATCTGTTCCTGGGAGATTATGGTTGATATACAATTCAAACTTGTTAAAGTGTCACAGGAATTAGGGCCAGCCTCCATCTCATGGGAACCTTGGAAGCAACGTTTGGACAAAGTGGTTGCCAAGAGAGTGACCTCATTCAGTTCCTGAAGGAGGAACTAAAAACAGTTCCATCACACTTCAGTGGTGATGGAACTCTCTGAACTTGGGATCCAGGATGCCAGGCACCCATAGCCAGTCCCAGTCCCAGCCCCAGTGGTCTCACTTGTTTGGATTTACAAAGACAGAGTCAGTCTTTCTTGGTACCTACAGATGTGAGGAAGGCCAAATGCAAGAAAGCTCTGAAGCAGAGCTTTTCCTGAGAAAGCAAGTAGAGGCTCACCGCTGGCTCCTGACAACTTCACGGAGTTGGCCAAGGAGACCAGATCTAAGACAGGACAGGCCATTTCGGGGGAACATTATTGGCCCACAAGTCAGAGGACACTCCGGATAGTCACAGACCTACCTGGGCGAAGGAGGTGCCTTTTTTTTGTGGTTATGAATTTGTGGTCTTGTGTCATGTTCTTAGAATAGGTAGAAAAGTAGGTTTGTTTAGTTTGGAGTGGACTGTTTCTAGTAAGTCGTTTGACAAGGCGAGTGTTTCTATGTCTGTGTATCACATTGTGTCCGGGATTGTAGACATTAAAAAAAATGCATCAATGGATGTGTCCTATCTAGTAGAAAGCTTCACAGCATTTATCCAGCCAAATTGATGAATGGACTGTAGCTTGCCTTATGGATGGGCAACACCTACTATCTTTCTAATTTCCTGTTTTCTTCCTGAATTCTGGCCACTCTCCAGAATAAGCCCATGGTTTTGTGTCCAAGATATGTACCCCCTCCAAACTCTGTAACATGGCCATGAACTGGATAGCTGAAGTGAATGGCGAGCATCTCAGAAAACTCAGATATCAGTGTGACCAGGAAAGTCTCAGTGGAGAAACCCTGCTTTGGGCCTTTTGCTTACCTATTGTTCTGTTGCACTGAATGTCAGGAAGGTCTTTGACTCAGGCCATCCCTTTGTGAAGCCTGAAGAAAACAGTTTTCAAATGGAAATGAATGGGTATACCTGTGGCTCTTTGCTTAATTGCTTTGGAAAGGGATTGTCTGAATCAGCCCCTTGGCCCTGAGTGAGGCTGTGGCTTAGATTCTCAACACCTGATGGATTTAAAGAAATTTCCCATGTGTGCATCCCAAACCAAAATGGCCAAAAGAGCAGTCTTTGGGATGAAGTCTGTCGCCTTCCTCTGTAAGGTTCCTGACCTCCATCAAGTGAGAATAGGGATTCTTTGAGTGAAATGAATTTTTCCAACTTACAGAGGCTAGGCTATAGGTGCTTGGGTTTTCCATGACTCCAATTCAAATAAAGATTCTAAACCCCACGGTCAGTTGGCCTCAAATTGGAGAAGTGGACCTGAATTAATGACAGGAGTATTTGATTACTCCAGGTTCACAGCAAGTGTCCAGGCCACCCTGACTTTAGGCAAATGAGAGGAAAGGGAACATATTTTGGACACTGTCTTGGTCTGCGCACCTCATGGAAACCTCCAGCCAGTGGTTATGATGAGTGTCTATATAAAAGAAGATGAGGGCCATATGGGAGTGTTTTGGTTTTAACTGTGGTCATTTGTGTGGTGGTTGGAAGAGATGACTTTGTCCACCTGGGCTTGAACTCTGGTATGATTCCCCTTAGAGACTGAGTTTTAGAACTGACCTCAGAGAAGTATTGCAATAAATAGTGTTGCAATTTTAGGAGGCCATGCATGAGAATCGCCCTTGGAAAATGAGATCTATTCCCAGGATGGCTTTCCACAGAGCTTGGGAAATCTAAGCCACGATATCCCAATATTTTATTCTTAAAGACTTTGCAGCCATAGTTGAGATTCCAAACACTCATGGACCTCACATTTTAGACCTCAATGGTCCTGGATTCATGTGACCTTTTGGCCACTCTTTGGAAAGGCTTGCCTGTGAGAGTTCTCCAGAGCTTTCATTTAAATGAGCTTCCTCACCATTTAATGGTTCCTGAATGAATTGAAACCCACAGTGCCTCAAACTTCATCTTTGAAAAATGGTGATATAAATACCATGAAACTTTTGAAATTCCCATGACCAGGTGGCACTGGAGAACCTGTGGATGTCCGGTTGCTGATCATGAGTGTACCAGACAGGGCCTTGATTGACTGGGTTTCGTGATAATGGTGTAGAACAGAGATGCCAATAAGTTGGAGCCTGCTGAGTAGTGAGTGTAGAGCAGTGGACTGTAGGTGTGTGAATAAATATTTTTGGTAGGACCACCTGGATCTGCCATTGACTTCCAAAGACATGTGACTTGCATGGTGCAGGCAGCAGATCCTTATATGTAAAGGCATCTTGTTATATGGAGAGGTTTCAGGGCAATGTTCAGAATCAGGTTGCTATAGTCAAGGGGAAAACTATTTGGAATAGAAGCATGGTTTGTACATTCTCTTGGAGACCTTGACAAACCACACGTGACAGAACTCCCTCCAGCATTTTGTCCCAGTTCAACTCCTTGTATTTCGTGAAGCCAATGTCAAACTCCCAGTGCAGCAGTAAGAAACACCACTAAAAGTGGAGGATGACCAACTGACTTCACAGACAGCACGGGGAGACACTTAGCTCCCAGTGGCCACAGTTTACCGACAAAGAGAGAATTCATAACTGCTGTCTCATGTTCATTAGAAAATAAGTAACCATGTCATCCAGGTCACATAAATGCAGACCCAGATTTGATGGGGTCACTACAAATGAAGCTAATTCTCCTAACAATTACATATATTTCATGTGCCCAACCTCAGAGGAAGTTTCTCAAGAAGACTTTAGGCCAGCACAGCTCCATGTTTGTGGAGTATTTACTCTCTCCCTTACTTTTGGAAACTGTTCTACACCTCCAGTGTTGTGAACTCCTGAGCATTTTCCATTCCACATATGTATTCACATATTTTCTAACTCCTCTCAACTAATTGTGTCTTACTTGGAGCAATGGTTATGTCAAGGCTTCGTTCTGGATGAGAGTGGGAAGATTTTTGTGTAGCACATATTTGCATACACATTAGATTCATTTTTCTATTTTCCATTTGAAATACTGAATTCCTGACACTAACCCATACCCTACTAGACTCTGACTACTAATCTTAATATAATGGAGAAAAAGAAACCTAACTAAATAGAAATACAGGCCTTTCATAGGAAGCATGGTGTATGCTTGGATTTGCCTTCTGCTTTATCAAGAGTATGTGTTATAAATCTAGTCAAGTTTTCATTGTAGTATTTTTCCCTGAGCTTTTAAAGTTAACATATATGTAAATTCCTGTCTCTCTTTTTCTGTAGCCTATTGAGTACATGTATTTTTTTAAGCATATATAGTATCCTACCTTGTAACACACGTATATTCTTGTGAGCTCACTGACTTTGGATATAAAAATTGTGAGAAGAGATTACTTCCCCTAAATACTGATGGAACTGAAAATTCAACCTATGGGTGAGCTTCCTAGTGAAAAACATTATACATAAATCCATGTTCAGTAAAATGAATATTTTTGGACATGTGGATGTATTATATTTCGTGATGAATTTCAATTGGCATATATATTGCTAAATATTAATGTGTGTGTGTGTGTGTGTGTGTGTGTGTATATATATATATATATACTCTCCAGATTTTCCAAAATATGAAATAAGTGTGTCTTATTATACATTCCCTAAATTCATTCATGTTCCTGTATGAGTCAGTCTTTCTTGGTACCTACAGATGTGAGGAAGGCCAAATGCAAGAAAGCTCTGAAGCGGGGCTATTCCTGGGAAAGCAGGTAGTGGCTCACCGCTGGCTCCTGACAACTTCACAGAGTTGGCCAAGGAGACCAGATCTGAGACAGGACAGGCCATTTTGGGGGAACATAGTATGGCCCAAAAGTCAGAGGACACTCCGGATAGTCACAGACCTACTTGGGGGAAGGAGGTGCCTTTGTGGGTGTGGGTGTGGGTTTGTGGTTTTGTCGAATGTTTTGAGAATAGGTAAGAAAAGCGGTTTGTTTACTTTGGAGTGAACTGATTCTAGTAAGTCGTTTGACACGGTGAGTGTTTCTAGGTCTGTGTATCCCACCGTGTACGTGGTTGTAGACTTTAGAAAACAGAAAGCTTCAATTGATGTGTCCTGTGTAGTAGAAAGCTTCCCAGCATTCATACTTCCCAATTTATGAATGGACTGCGGCTTGCCTTATCAATGAGCAACCCCTGATATCTTACTAAGTTTCTGGTTTTTTTTCTGAATCCTGGCCACTCTCCAGAATAGGCTCATGATATTGTTTCCAAGATATGTACCACCTCTAAACTCAGTGACATGGCCATGTACTTGATAGCTGAAGGGAATGGCGAGCGTCCCAGAAAACTCAGATATCTGTGATCAGGAAAAGTCTCAGTGGAGAAACATTGCTTTGGGCCTTTTGCTTACCTATTTTTCTGTTGCCCTGAATGTCAGGATGATCTTTGCCTCAGGCCACCCATTGGGAAGCATAAAGAAAACAGTTTTCAAATGCAAATGAATGGGCATCACATGTGGCTCTTTGCTTAATTGCTTTGGAAAGGAATGTGTCTGAATCACGCTATAGGTCCTCTGTGAGGCTGTGGCTTAGATTCTCAGCACCTGATGCATCTAAAGAAAGATCCCATGTGTGCATCATAAACTACATTGGCTAAAAGAGCATTCATTGTGGAAGAATTCTCTCGCCTTTCTCTGTAAGGTTCCTGACCTCCATCAAGTAAGAATACGAACCTTTGGTTCAAATAAGATCTTCAAAGCCCTGCAGAAACTAGCCCATAGGTGCTTGGGTTTCAACTGAATCCAAATCACATGAAGAATCTATACCTGGTGCTGGGGATGTGGCTCACGCCCTAGCGTGCTCGCCTGGCATGCGTGCGGCCCGGGTTCGATCCTCAGCACCACATACAGACAAAGATGTTGTGTTCGCCAAATACTAAAAAAGAAAAGTATTAAAATTCTCTCTCTCTCCCCGTCTTTTCACTCTCTCACTCTTTCTAAAAAAAAAAAAAAAAAAAAAAAGAATCTATACCTGACAGTCAGTAGGCCTCATATTGGAGAAGCAGAGCAGTATTAACAGCAGGCCTATTTGATCATTCCTGGTTCCCAAGATGGGTGTCCAGGCCAACATGTCTTTATGCAAATGAGGGGCAAGGGAGGTTATTTTGGACACTGTCTTGTGCTGCACCCCTCATGGAAAACTCCAGCCAGAGGTTATGATGAGTGTCTGTATGGACGAAGATGAGGGCCATGTGGGAGTGTTTTGGTTTAAATTGTGGTCATTTGTGTGGCAGTTGGAACAGATGCCTGGGTCCACCTGGACTTGAACTCTGGTGTGATTCCCCTTAGAGAATGAGTTCTGGAACATACCTCAGAGAAGTACTGGCATAAATTGTGTTGGGATTTTATGAGGCCACGCATGAGAGTCACCCTTGGAAACTGAGATCTTGGCCCAGGGAGGCTTTTCCCAGAGCACTTGGAATCTCAGCCAGGATATCACATGATTTTATTCTGAAAAACTTGGCAGCCATAATTGAGAGTCAAAACACACATGGACATCACATTGTAGACCTCAATAGGCCTGGATTCATGTGACATTTTGGCCACTGTTTGGGAACCTTCCTGTGAGGGTTCTCCAGAGATTTCATTGAAATGAGCTTCCTCACCATTTAATGGTTCCAGAATAAATTGAAACCCACAGTGCCTCCAACTTCCTCCTTGAAAAGTGGCTAGATAAATACCATGAAATTTTTAAAATTCCCATGACCAGGTGGCACTCGAGAATCTTTGGATATCCTGAGGATGATCATGAGTATACCAGTCAGTGCCTTGATTGACTGGTTTTTATGAAGATGGTGCCGAACAGAGATGCCAAGAAGTTGAAGCCTGCTGAGGAGTGGGCATAGAGCAGTGGTGGGCAGGTGTGTGATAAAACATCTGTGGTGGGGCCATGTGGATCTCCCATTGGCTTCCAAATGCCTTGTGACAGACATGGTGCAGCCAGCAGTCCCTTCTATGTAAAGGAATCTTGTTATATGGAGAGGTTTCAGGGCAATGTTTAGAATCGGGTTGCCATGGTCATGGGGCCAAGCTATGTGGAATATAAGCCTGGTTGATGCATTCTTCTGCAGACCCTGACCTACCACAGGTGACAGATCTCCCTCACGCACTGGGTAACAGTTGAATTCTTTGTATTTCGTGAAGCAAATACAAAAATTCCATTTCAGCAGCAAGAAACACCACAAAAAGTGAAGGATGCCCAAATGGCTTCACAGTCCACATGTGGATACACTTAGCCCCCCGTGGCCACAGTTTACCCTAAAAGAGAGTATTCAACATTGCTGCCTCATGTTCATTGGAAAATAAGAAACCATGACCTCCAAGTCACATAGATGCAGACCCAGATTTGATGGTCTCACTACAAAGAAAGCTAAAATTCCCAACAACAACATATATTTCAAGTGCCCAACGTCAGAGGCAGATTCTCAAGAAGTCTTTAGGCCAGCAGAGCTCCATGGTTGTGGAGTGTTTACCCTGTCCCTTACTTTTGGAATCTCAGAAGGGAGGAAGATACACCAAGCCAATTGACGGCTCCTTTTGAAAAAATTGTACCACCAATGACATCATCAGCAAATATAACCCAACACTACCACAAGTTGCTGCACAAACAGATAGTTTACAATGCATACATGTGAGTTCACAATGTGTCCAGGCAAGTTCTGCAAGCAGTTCAGTGATGGCTATTGCAGAAGCTGTAGATTGGTTTTATCTTTGATTTCACCAGCACTGTGACGAAGATAGAAATTCTGGCAATAATGGCTAAAGAAAAAATTATGTAACATTCCAGAAAACACTGAAAGAAAACAATTTTCTTAACAATTTACATTGTCTTGGAGAGAATTATTAAATATAATGAAAAGGAAATGTGAAAGAAAACAAACAGATCTGTTAACCTCCTTTTTTGTTCACATTTTAAAACAATCCTCAACAGCTGTTTACCCAATTTAAATTAAACCATTTAAATAATGTCAATAAAAAAATATTTGGATCAATTTTTTCATGAGCCCTCATCATATATGATATATGGACATATGAACATTCAAACATATAACACAAAACACAAGTGTGCACACATAATATAATACATACAACACATAACCTAATAGTAAAGGCCTTATAACTTTTTACATGTGAAATCTCCATTGCAATGTTTAAAAACTCTATTGTCAAAAAATAGAACTGATCACCAAAACATTAAACTAGGTATGTATGAGCTCAAAAAAACAAAATAAAATGTGGGAAAAGGCAATAATAAAATAGATATTGAAAAAAGCATCCTGGTTCTATCTTAGATGTAAGGGTAGCCAAACTGGAATTTTGGATATCAGCTGATATGGACTTGAGTCAAATCATCTTCTTTTTGTTCTGTAGAAATCGCTTCAGTTAATCTCTCTGGAATCCAAATCGGCTGTTGTTCTCTCTGTGGAAACACACAAAGAGGCCCCTGGCTCCAGACAATCATTGGGTCAGGACCTTGGTTAATCTCTCTGGAATCCAAATCGGCTACTGTTTTTCCTGTGGAAACAGACAAACAGACCCCCGACTCCAGACAATTACTGGGTCAGGACCTTTCCATTGTCCTGTTAGAATATCTTTCCAAAGAACCTTGGGCTTATGCACATTTTTTGGACACATATGCCTTTCCCCAGCACTAAGTCCTGATGAATCCAAATTTTAAAAGTTTAGAATAAAAAGGGTTATTTTAAGTTTGTCTTTGGGGGAATATATACCCTTTCCCAATTGTGTCTTTTTTGCTTTAATAAGTACTTTTTAATAGTTTGATGAGCTTTTTCAACTATGCCTTGTCCCTGTGGATTGTATGGGATTAATGTTATATGAGTAATGCCAAATGATGACCAAAATTGTTTAAAAGAGGTAGAAGTATAACCAGGGGCATTATCTGTTTTTAACTGTTTGGGAACGCCCACAGTGGCAAAATTTTGTAAGCAATGAGTGATAATATCTTTAGTTTTTTCTCCGGCATGAAGGGTGCCCATCAAAAATCCAGAAGAAGTATCAACTGTAACATACAAATATTTTAATTTTCCAAATCCTGGCAAGTGTGTGATGTCCATCGGCCAAATATGATTAGGTATCAATCCTCTAGGATTGACTCCAAGATTAACTTGTGGTAAAAAGGTTACACAATTTTGACATTGTTTTATTATTTGTCTAGCTTTTTCCTTAGTTATTTTAGAAGGCTTTTGTAAGGTATTAGCTTTGACATGGAACTTTTTACGAAAATTTATAGCTTCTTCTAGTGTAGAGAAAATATGTATGTCATGTGTACTTTTATTTGCTAAATCATTGCCCAAACTGATGGCTCCAGGCAATCCTGTATGTGCCCTGATATGTCCTATAAAGAATGGATCTTTTCTGTCCCAGATTATACTTTGTATAGTGGAAAGCAAGGAGAAAACAGTAGAGGAATGGGAAATCCTACCAGCATCTTCAAGGCATACTATAGCATTAACTATATGCTGACTATCAAAAATAAATTAAATACAGAATCTTTAAACATCACAAAAGCTTGTAATACTGCATTAAGCTCTACATTTTGAGCTGATTGTTTGGGTACTAGAAATGTAAAAGTTTGATCAGGTGTAACTATTGCTGCTGTACCATTATTTGATCCATCAGTAAATATATTTGGAGCATTCATGATAGGTGTTTTTCTTGTCAATTTTGGAAAAATTACAGGATGCGATGACCAAAAAGACAATAAAGGATTAGATGGTAAGTGATTATGAAATGAAACATTAGATTTGCACATGATTATTGCCCAAGTATTTAACTCATTAACTAACTAACTCATCAATTTGATTCAGAGTATGTGGAGTAATAATTTTATTGGGAGCAATCCCAAGCACTCACTTTGCTGCTTTTATTCCTTTGGGTATTAATTGTCCTATAGCCTCAGGGTACCTAGTAAGAATAGTGTTAGGAGAATAAGATAAATGTATCTATAATAATGGACCTTCTTGCAAAAATACTCCTGTAGGAATATTTTTTGTTGGTAGACAATAAATAATAAAGGCAAACTTATATCAATTCTATCCAATTGCATATTTTCCATATATGTTTCAATGATTTTTAATGCCTTTCTTGCTTCAGGCGTTAACATGTACCGTGAATTGGGATATGATGGACCTTTTAGGATATCAAATAAATATCCCAACTCTCCTGTTGGTATACCTAGATAAGGCCTTATCCAATTTATGTCTCCTAATAACTTTTGAAAGTCGTTATGTGATTTGAGTTGATCTACTTGTATTTGAATTTTTGGTGGCGGTACATGGTTGAGGATAATAGAACACCTAAATAATTAATTGGAAAATTTAATTGTACTTTATCTATTGCTATATCTAGATTATTTTTTAATAAGTTTGTAAGTGTGGCATAACATTCTAGCAATGTGTTTTTAGCTTTGTGTGCTAATAATACATCATCCATATAGTGAAATATTTGTAGTTCAGGATTTTGATTTCTAAGTGGCTTGATTACTTTGTTAAAATAAATTTGACACATTGTTGGGCTGTTAGCCATCCCTTGAGGCAGTACTTTCCATTCATATCTCTGATCAGAACCTTCATGATTCAGTGCAGGGATAGTAAATGCAAAACGTGGACTATCCTCAGGATGAATTGGAATTGAAAAAAAAAAAACCTTTAATATATATAAGTAATTTTGTTAAACCCTCCTCCTATGGGCAATTCCTTTTAAAATGTCCTGTTTGTTCACAATTGTAGCATGTTCTTGGCCTGGCATCTAATGCCTGTTTTAGTGCAGCTGCCACAATTTGCCCTTCTTCATTAATGTCTCTGGCATCTAAAGCCTGTTTTACTGCAGTTGCCACGACTTGCTCTTGTTCATTAATGTCTCTACATAATTTAATATATGTGTTTAAATCTTCATGTTTCCATGGTCTAATTATATCTCTGCACCAACTATTCGCTTGCTCATAAGCCAGTTTTTTTAGTAATAGCATTGCTTGTTCTGTTTTCCCAGAACCTCTGGTACCTGTTTGAATAAGCCTATCGACAAATTCAGCATAAAGTTAATTAGCTCCTTGTATTACTTTAGATAATTGACCTTGTAAACCTCCAAGTCCTTGTAAAGTCTTCCATGACTTAAATGCATCTACAGCAATTTATGCACATACACCAGAATCATATGCAATTTGTTGCTGCTGATCCTCATAAGGTCCCTTTCCTAACAACATATCTAGATTTCTCTGAGGATAACCAGCTGCTGCATTTCGCATAGCCGTCTCCTTGCAAAATTCCTCATTGTCAACCTTCCATAACAGGTATTGTCCTCCATTTAGCACAACGTTACACATATTAGCGCAATCCGCTGGCTTCATGTTCAAGTTGTTAATGGTTTCGACCATGCTTACAGTGAAGGGTGCTTGAGGACCATAGGTTGTTACAGCCTCTTTTATCTGCTTCACTGTTTTGAAATTTAAAGCATGGTAAACTCGCTGCCCTCCTACCTCAAATATAGGGCATGTTAATATTTGAGATCTTGTCTCAGGATCCCAACTATCAACTGTGGGGGTTGGGGGCTTCCCAGCATATGGAGGTGGCCTTGTTAGTTGGACACTTACGTCCTCTGGTGATAGAAAAGTATTAGTAGCAGTCTCCTGTAGAGGTGGTTCTGTTGGTTGGACACTTACACCCTCTGGTGATAGAAAGGTGTTAGTAGTAGTCTCCTGTTGTAAATTTCCCCCTGATGGCTTTTACTGTTTTACACTTTCTTTCTCTGTCTGACTAGCTTGAGAGGCCTTCTCTTTTACATGATTTTTTTCCTCTGTCTGACTGGTTCGAGAGACCTTCTCTTTTACTTGAATTTTTTCCTCTGTCTGACTAACTTGAGAGACCTTCTCTTTTACTTGAATCAATATGTCTTCTCCTTCCTCTACCATTGTCTGAACTGAAGGCTTTTGACTAAACAAACAAGATACGAAAGTCCACAATGGCAATGTGCCAACTGGCAGAGTCCCTGGGCTTTTCTTTTCTATTCTTTTTAAATCTTCACCATGATGGTTTCATTGTGATATATTTAACAACTCCTCCTTAAAAAGCCATGGGCTACATTTTTGTATTGTATCAACGTATGCCCTGACTGCTCTTAATTTTACTGGGATGCCTCCTTCCTCTAACAATTTACTTAACACTTTTTCAGTTTGTTTTTTTTTCTAATTTCTGATGCCATATTTCTACTATAATACAACCCAACAAGATAACACCAAACAAAACAGAGATAGAATGAAATAAAAATGGAAAAACAAAATATCATTATAGCCTTTCTCTCTATCTGTTCCTCAGACACAAATAGTTTTTCCTCAGATGTGAGCGGTTTTTCTTCCGTCTCACTCGTCTCCAGGGACAGGCAATTTAAAGCAAATGTGAAGCAAAACAAAAGAGGAATCTTAAAATGGCTACCCATCCTCTTGTCCTGCCCTCAGGGGCAAGCAGTTTACCTTATCAGTTACCCTCAGTCGCTCCCCATGCGAGCCACCAAATGCTGCAGTCTGGCTGGGCACAATCAGGAGCCACTTTTCAAAAGAAAGCAACTTTATTTTTAGAACCACACACGCCAAGCAAAAGAGCCTCTCAGGAAAAACCCTCAGAGCCCCAACTGTCACCACCGGCTTCCCACAAGCCTTTCCCTCCCACACAAGCCTCTCTCCTCTTCCCACAATCCTCCTGCTCTTGAGGCCGATTGGCTGGGTCACGTGTGGAGTCAAAAAAGTCCCCCAATGAGCAGCTCTGTGATCTGAAAAGGCAGGGAAGCAGCCCAATGAGCATCACCGCAGAGGAGCCAATCAGCTAGATGTTGCTGGGGCCGCTGTGAGCCAAATATCAGCTGGCAGTCTGAAAGGGTGGGGAAACAGCTCAATGAGCATCTCCAATGAGCATCACCGCAGAGGAGCCAATCAGCTAGATGTTGCTGGGGCCACTGTGAGCCAATCATCAGCCGGCAGCTGAAAGTTTGCAGGCAGCTGGAAGTTTGCTGGGCCCCTTAGGCTGCAGCTATGAACAGGAGTTGTATGCACCATTCACTGAAGGTAGTTTTCAGTACTAGGAAACAAATATGTATTTCAGGTGGATGAATATTTCTGACAATAATCTGGTGAAAAGTTGATTATAAATCCACATACTTGAACATGAATGAATTTAGGGAGTGCAAATAAGACATATATATTTCATATTTTGAAAAATCTGTAGAGTGTGTGTGTATACACACACACACACACACACACACACACACAGATATTAAAATGTAGCAACATATATGCCAATCGAAATTCACCATGAAATACACATCATTCACTGATCCAAACATATTCAATTTACTTTACAGGGATTTATGTATAATGTTGTTCTACTAGGAGGCTCTCCCATAGTTTGAATTTCAGTTCCAACAGCGTTTACGAGGAGTGATCCCTTCTCAAAATTTGTATCTGCCAAGTCAGCCACCTCACAAGAATGTAGGTGTGATACCAGCTGGGATTCGATATGTGCATATAAAAATACATGTGCTGAATAGGCTACACACAAAGGGAGACAGGAATTCACATATTTGTTAACTTTAAAAACACATGGATATCTAATTCAATTAAAAATAGACTGGATTTATAACACCTAACCTTTATCATGCAAAAGGCAAGTTCAAGAATACACCATGCCTCTTCTGAACTGCTTGTATTTCAATTCTGATTTGGTTATTTTTCTGCATCATATTAGAATTAGTAGTCAGAGTGTAGTAGGGTATAAGTTAGTGTCAGGGATTCAGTATTTCAAATGGAAAATTGGAAAATGAATCCAATTTGTATGCAATATGTGTTACACAAATAACTTCCCACTCTAATTCAGAAAATGGCTTGACATAACCTTCGCCCAAAGAAAGACAAAATTAGAGGAGAAGAGTCAGAAAATCTGTAAATACATATATGGAATGGAAAATTCTCAGAAGTTTAAAACTTTTGAGGCTTTAGAGGAGCTTCCAAAACTTAGGGACAGGGTAAAACTCCACAAACATGGAACTCTACTGGCCTAAAGACTTCTGGAGATACTGACAATGAGGTTGGGCACTTGAAATATACATTGTTGTCAGGAGCTTTAGCTTCCTTTTTAGTGAGAACATCAAAGCTGAGTCTGCATCTATGTGACCTGGAGGACATGGTTTCCTATTTTTCAATGAACATGAGGCAGCAGTGTTGAATTTTCTCTTTGTAGCTAAACTGTGACCACTTAGGGCTAAGTGTCTCCCCATGTGGACTTGAAAGCCATTTGGTCATCCTCCAGTGTTCGTGTTATTTCTTGCTCCTGCACTGGGTGTTTTGTATTTGCTTCAAGGCATATAAGGAGTTCAACTGAGACACAGTCCTGGAGGGTGTCCTGTAATATGTGGGGGGTCAGGGTCTGCAGGAGAATGCAACAACCAGGCTTCTATCCAACATTGCTTGCCCCCTTGATCATAGCAACCAGATTGTGAACATTGCCCTGAAAACTCTCTATGTAACAATATGCCTTTATATACAAGGGTGTGCTGGCTGCACCATGTCATTCACAAGCCATTTGGAGCCAGTGTAAGATCCACATGACCCCACCACAGATGTTTTATCACACAACTGCACACCACTGCTCTAGGCCTACTACTCAGAAAGCTCCAACTTACTGACATCTCAGTTCTACACCATTTTCATGAAACACAGTCAATCAAGGCACTGTCTGGTACCCTCATGATCAGCAACAGGACATCCTAAGGTTCTCCAGTGCCACCTGGTCATGGAAATTTCAAAAATGAAGTTTTTGAAATTTCAAAAATGAAGTTGAAGGCACTGTGGGTTTCAATTCATTCAGGAACCATTAAATGATGAGGAAGCTCATTTCAATGAAAGCTCTGGAGAACTCTCAGAGACAAGGCTTCCCAAAGAGTAGGCAAAAGGTCACATTGTGGTCTACAATGTGAGGTCCATGTGTGTTTTTACTCTCAACTACGGCTGCCAATCTTTCAGAATAAAATCATGGCATATCTTCGATGAGATTCCCAGTGCTCTGTGGAAAGCCCCCCTGGGCGTAGATCTCAGTTTCCAAGGACGACTCTCATGGGTGGACTCCTAAAATCCAAACACAATACATGCCAATACTTCTCTGAGGTCAGTTACAGAACACAGTCTCTAAGGGGAATCACACCTGAGTTCAATCCTAGGTGGACCCAGTCATCTCTTCCAAACGCCAAACAAATGACCACAATTAAAACCAAAACACTCCCACATGGCCCTTATCTTCTTCCAATAGACACACATAATATCCATTGGCTGGGGGTTTTCATGAGGGGCGCTGTGCAAGACAGTGTCCAAAATAAACTTCCTTGCCCCTCATTTGCCTAAAGTCAGGGTGTCCTGGACACCCTTCCTGTTAACCATGAGTGATCAAATAGGACTGCTGTTAATACTGTTCCAATTCTCCAATTTGAGGCCTACTGGCTCTGGGGTTTAGATTCTTTATGTGAATTGGAGTTATGAGAAAACCCACGCATCTCTGGGCTAGCCTCTGCAGGGCTTTGAAGAACTCATTTGACCGAAAGATCCCGATTCACAATTGATAAAGGTCAGGATCCTTAGAGGAAGGCGAGAGACTTCATCCACAATGACTGTTCTTTTGGCTATTTTGGTTTTGGATACAGAAGAGATTTTTCTTTAGATCCCTCAGGTGCTGAAAATCTAACCACAGCATCACAGAGGGCAAAGAGGCTTATTCAGACCCATCCCATTTCAAAGCAATTAAGCAAAGAGCCACAGGTGATGCCCATTCATTACAATTTGAAAACTGTTTGCTTCAGCCTTCACCAAGGTGTGGCCTGAGGCAAAGACCTTCCTGACATTCAGGGCAACAGAACAATAGGTAAGCAAAAGGCTTAAAGCAGGGTTTCCCACTGAGACTCTTCTGGTCACGCTGGTATCTGAGTTTTCTGAGATGCTCGCCATTTCCTTCAGCTATCCAGTACATGGCCATGTCACAGAGTTTGGTGGTGGTACATATCTTGAACACAAAACCATTTGCCCATTCTGGACAGTGCCCACAATTCAGGAAGAAAACAGAAACTTAAGGAGATAGGAGGTGTTGCCAATCGAAAAGTCAAACCGCAGTCCATTCACAAATTGGGCAGAATGAATGCTGGGAAGCTTTCTGCTAGACAGGACACATCCATTGATACATTCTCTTTTCTAATGTCGACAACCACGGACACAGTGGGATACACAGACCTAGAAACACTCGCCTTGTCAAATGACTTACTAGAAATAGTCCACTTCAAACCAAACAAACTGCTTTTCCTATCAATTCTCAGAACATGTGACAAAGCCACAAACACACACCCACACCCACAAAGGCAACTTCTTTACCCAAGAAGGTCTGTGAATATCCGGAGTGTCCTCTGACTGGTTGGCCATTATTTGTTCCCCCAAAATGGCCTGTCCTGTCTCAGATCTGGTCTCCTTGGCCAACACTGTGAAGTTGTCAGGAGCCAGGGGTGAGCCACTACCTGCTTTTTCATGAAAGACCCCTCTTCAGAGCTTTCCTGGCATTTGGCCATCATCATATCAGTAGGTACCAAAAAAGACTTACTCTGTTCTTGGTAAATCCAAATAAGTTAGCCCACTGGGACTGTGACTGGTACTGTCTCTGGATGCCAGGCTTCTTGGATCCCAAGTTCAGAGAGCTCCATCACCAATAAATTAGTTAGTTCACTTCCTTCAGGAACTGAATTATGACACTACCTTGGCAACCACTTTGTTTTAACAGTAGCTTCGAAGGGTCTCATGTGATGGAGGCTGCCTCTACTTCCTGTGACAGTTTCACAAGTTAAAATGGTATATCAACCATAGGCACCTGGGAACAGCTCACCATACAAGCCTCGTTTGGTCCGTCTTCTCTACATAAAGAAGAAAGTGGCTGATTCAGACAAATCCCTTCATTCTGAGCAGGTTGTTTGCCATGGAAGATGACTTTTGCTCTCTCAGGTCCTAAATAGCTGCATACATCTTCTCCAGGGATCATTTCTGCATGGACCTTGGGGTTCTCTGCCGGTGGAAGATCCCCTCTATTTCTGTATTGTAAGACAAACTCTGTCCCTGCTCTTCTGTATAGTTAGATTGAGGGAAAAGTGTATGGTAAGGCTTAATAACAGGTTCGATTTGGCTTAGGAATCATTCTGATTGATGAATAATGGTATTGGGTACCTGTGATATTTACAAGAATATACAAGTGAAATATAAGTATGAAAACAGAAATCTAGGTAAGATATGAAGCCCAGAAGAGCATTAGGCTCTTGATTGGGATACTTAGCTTTGAATTTTGTTCTGCACAGATGTGTCAGATAAATCGATATACCATGGCATAGGACCTTGTACCTTGGATGATTGAATGTTGAAGAGAACATCCAGTCAAACAGGGATAGTCGGTATTATTAGAAAGATAGTTGGTAGGTTTAGGAAGAAGGGTGAGTATAGGATTGGCAGCAAAAGTTCTTCAGCAATTGGGTTTCAGATAGAGAGTGAATGTAAAAGTTAGTATATGTGAAGAGTCAGTCACAATGAAGAACTGGGGAAAATATATAGGAAAGCAGATATGAATACAGACATTATGAAATCAGGCAAAGTATAAAGTCAGTGATAGGATTAGGCATTTTTAACAGGGTTGTTGTTGAATATATAGTCTAAGGAAGAAACAAATATGTACTCAACAATAGGATTGACATTTGAGAGCATTAGGCAACCTGCACATAGATGTTTTTAGTAATCCATGCTCACTTTCCATTTAGGCTTTCGTACAATCAAAGTGTGACCTTTGCTTTTTTGTCGAGAATATTACTGTGATAAAATGTATATGGACATCAGGTGACATGAGTATTTCTTCCACCAATTCTGTGAGCAATATTTTGAAGACGTATAAATAAGTGTTGGGTGTAAAATTAGGTGTACCTGGAGTCTTTGGATATAGAGATAATGCATGAATAGACTATCCTGAGAATAAATAATATAACTGGTTCCAACTTTAAATAATTTTTTGAATTGATATCTGAAAATATACAGAAAATCTTATATTGCTATACAATCATTCATTCCATCCTGTTACATTCTAATGGTAATATGAGTGTTATGGTTTATCATGAAGAGTGTGTGAGTTTTGCTTCAAAAGTGATTGTGGAAGTCAAAATTAATGTGTTTGGCAAGAAGTCTCATGAAAAGACCAGTCAAGAGACCTGGAGGAATAAATGTGTTCTGAAGAAGGAATTGATTAAACATGAAAAAAAATTCTTATAAATTTGTGAAACTCTGGATGAAATATATATACTATGATATATATATATATATATATTTGAATATATGTAGAATACATAGGTAAAATATATGTATGAAAACAGAAATCTAAGTAAGATTTGAAGCCCAGAAGGGCATTGGTCCCTTGATTGGGACTACTTAGCTTTGAATTACTTTCTGCAAAGTTGTCTCAGATAAATCCATATACAATGACATAGGACCTTGTACCTTGGATGATTGAATGTAGAAGCGAACATCCAGTCAAAAAGGGATAGTTGGTAGTGAAAGTTTAATAAAATAGGTACTTGTCACTTCCTGTGTTTCTGTATGCTTAATAAAACACTGTTGAAATCTTGAGAATTGTTTGCTAATCTTGTTCCCAGAATGTGCTGTCCCCATCTGCCAAACTGCAGATTATACTCCCTCACCCGGTTAAGCGCTAACTGCCCACTGACCCTTACCCATCAATAAACTTCCCTCCCTGCCCTCTCCAAGAAAAGTATATAAGCTCTGCTGAAGCTGTTCTCAGGACTCTCTGCTCTATTCAAGTGAACTCTGAGCCCCAGCATGCTGGACCCCCAGTAAATCCTTTGCTGTTGCATGTTAAAGTCTCTTGGTTGTCCCTTCCTCTGACACTAGCCCGACCTTTACATATGGAGGTTCCACAGAGATCAAGCAGCGGTGGACGAGAGACCCCAATGGACCCCCCTCAGATAAGTAAGGCGCCTCTTTCTGGTTTCAGGTTTCATGTTAGGGTTTGGCAAAATGGCTGTCAATGAAGAGTGTGAGCTCTCTCTGATGGTGGCTGACAGTCGTGTTACAGAACCACAGGCCACGTCCCTGGAGGACGCCTGAGAGGACTCGGGAAATTGAGGAACAATAGTCTCCTTGACTCAGTGATATTTTGTTTCGGATTCAGTATTGCCAGTCCATCGGATTTTGCCGGCTACTCAGTCATGGTCTCAGTGTTGAACGTCCATTGCCTGTCTTTATTGTCTTGTCTTGCCTGTGTCATGTGTCTTGCTTTCACTGTTTGTGTATCTCTCATTATGGAACAGAGCACTTCAATGCCTCTGTCCCTGACCCTTGATCACTATACCAAAGTCCGTTTAAGGGCTCAGAATCTCTTTATTTCAGTAAAGCCCCGGATGTGGTAGACTCTCTGTACCTCAGAATGGCCCACCTTTGGAGTCGGATGGCCCCTAGAAGGATCTTTCTACTTCCCACTAATTTATAATTCAGAGATATTGTCTTTCAGCCGTGGCCAGATAGTCATCTGGATCAACAGCCATATATTTTAATTCAGCAGGACCTCTGCAAATTTCCTCCTCAATGGGTCAAGCCTTTCCTTGCCCCTGCCCCCGCAATGACTCCTTCCCCCAGGAACTCACAAACACTCTGCTCCTCCTCCTCCTCCACACTCTGTTTTCCCTGTGTCACCAGATTTGAGTCTACTGGACTCTCCTCCCCCTCCTTATCCCCTGCCCTCATCCTCTAACCCCCAACACCCTCTAAGTGATACCCCTGCTGCTGACTGAGCCTCTCCTCCACTGAAGGAAGCTAAGCCGGCCCAGCGCCCTCCAGGTAATTCCCCTGCAGCACACACAGCACCTCCTCCCATGGAGGAAGCTGGCCCTGCTAAAGGAACTCGCTGGCGGTGAATGATTGAAAACCCTGGAACTCTTGGGATGCCTCCCCTTCGACCCTATAGACCAATGATTGACAATGGCCATTGGGGGAAAATTCAAGCCTACCAGTATTGGCCGTTCTTCTCTTCAGACCTATGTAACTTAAAAAATAGCAATCCCCCTTTTACCGAGGACCCCACCCGGCTCTCAGGTGTGGTTGAGTCATTGATGTTTTCACACCAGCATACTTCGGATGACAGCCAACAACTGCTAGGGACTTTCTTCATGACAGAGGAAAAAAAGGGAATTCTCCAGGAAGCTAAAAAAAAATCCTTGGACCAGGTTTGCATCCGACACAACTTACCAACATAATCAAAGCCGGCTTTCCCTTGAACCGACCCAACTGGGACCCCAACACCTTTGAAGGTAGGGAGCATCTGTCCACTTATCGCCGGGCTCTAATAGTGGGTCTCCGAGCAGCCGCTAGTGACCAACTAATTTGGCCAAGGTAAGAGAGATTATCAGGGGCCTGACGAATCTCCCTCTATGTTTCTAGAGAGAATTATGGAGGCATATAGGAGCTATAATCCTTTTTATCGTCAGGCAGAGAATCAAAAGGCATCTGTCACGATGGCCTTATTGGGCAAACTGCCCTGGATATTAAAACAAAGTTACAAAGCTTAGATTGATTACAAGATATGACTTTGAGAGATTTAGTCAGAGAAGCTGAGAAGGTATACTATAAGAGAGAAACTGAGGAAGAGAAGGGAGCAAATGGAGGATAAAAGAAACAAAAGGCAGAGTAAGGCGTTGACTAAGGTCCAGGTCACAACAACAAATAGGCCAAAAATTAAGAAACAGGGAGACAAGAAGGTATACATTGGCCCACGACAGAGGCCACCCTTGGCCTCAGATCAATGTGCCTACTCAAACAAAAAGGACACTGGGCCAAAATTGACATAGAAAGCGACAGCCACGCCAGCCAGCCATTCTGACTCTGGAGGATGACTAAGAAAGTCGGGGCTCAGATCCCCTCCCCGAGCTCAGAGTAACTTTTGAAGTGGAGGGGACCCCAGTAAACTTTGAAGTGGATACAGGGGCAATATACTGAGCCCATAAGGCCACATTGGGCCCTCTATCAAATAAAAAATCTCTATTTCAAGGGGCTAATGGCAGTAAATATCGGGCTTGGACAACTAAGAGGACCATGGACCTGGGAAAAGGAAAAATCTATCACTCCTTCCTAGTAGTCCCAGAATGCCTGGCCCCATTGATCGGCGGAGATCTGCTCACCAAGTTCTGGGCCCAAATAAATTTTAACCCTGAAGGCCCTTAAGTGGAATTTCTAAATCTTTTAGTAAAAACTCCAAGAGCCACGGCTCTAACTATGTCAGTAGAAAATGTACATCAACTCACTCACCTTGGTTCAAAGAAACTGCAGGCATTCCTGAAGGATCAAGAACAGAGTTTTCCACTAACAGACTCACAGTGAAGAAAATAACTGAATGGGTAACAAAAGCCTGTTGGGTTCATCAATTGGTAAATGCTTACCCTTCCAAGCTTCCTGTATGAAAGCACATACGAGGAACCAAACCAGGACAATACTGGGAAGTGGACATTACTGAAATAAAGCCAGCAAGGTATGGACTTAAATATCTCCTATTCTTTGTAGATACATTTTCAGGATGCATTTAAGCCTTCCCCACAAAAAAAAGAAAAAAAAAAAGAAAAGAAATAGCGCAAATTTTGGTCAAGAATATCCTAGAAGATATTTTTCCAAGATACAGCCTGCCTAAGTTAATAGGGTCTGATAATGGACCGGCGTTCATGGCCCAGGTAAGTCAGGGGTTAGCCAGGACCCTGGGGATTAATTGGAAGTTACATTGTGCTTATAGACCCCAGAGTTTAGGACAGGTAGAAAGAATGAACCAAACCATTAAACAGACCTTAAAAAAATTAAGCTTAGAGACCGGAATAAAAGATTGTACTATGCTCCTGCCTTATGCACTGTTAAATGAAGAAAATACTCACTCTGATTTTAGTGTAACCTCACCCCCTATGAAATTCTCTATGGTGCCCCTCCTCCAGTAAGGGACCTAACACCAACTCTAAGACCTTACAATCCCTTCCACACCAGCTTGCTTGACAGACTTAAAGCTCTTGAAAGAATTCAGTGACACCTGTGAAAACAGCTGGCCACTGCCTACCAAACTGGGGACGAGGGGACTCCACATCGATATCAAGTAAGAGACTTTGTCTTCGTAAGACGACATCAGGTGACATCGCTGGAACCCCGCTGGAAAGGACCATTCCAGGTGCTACTTATAACACCTACAGTGGTAAAGGTAGATGGAATCACTTCCTGGATGCATGCCTCTCATCTCAAGCCTGCGCCCTGTCCAGACATTGACTGGAAACTGGAATTGGCTGGAAACTGGAAAAGACTTGTAACCCTTTCAAATTGCACATTTGCCGTGTGGATAAGGCTATAGACTCTCCCCTTGACCACCAGTATTTCTAACCCTCATCACCCCTTTCAGCAGCGATGGCTGATCACAAATCCTACTGGACAAGAAGTTTAATCAATCTTGCATACAGCCCCCTTAGGGACCTGGTGGCCATCTCTCCACCCAGACATTTGTCACCTGGCTATATGTCTTTCCTATTCAGATATCCCTGAAGAAGAGGATCCCACTAAAATTCCATTAAATCCCTTCCGTATCATATGTAATGGAAACAAACATTATGGATGTAGGGACACGTGAGCCAGATGCAGGTCAGCTAGCCTAGATTACTATGTTTGCCCGGTGAACTATCAAAGCCACAAACAGCCATGGCTGTGTGTGGGAAAAGCCGACTTCTTCTGTAATCAAGGGGATGTGAGCATACAGGGGCTGCACGATGGAACCCAAACTCCTAATCAAATTCAGTACACAGCATTGGCCATATTACCAATAAGATAACCTAAATCGATGGCACCCAGAGGGGTCTCTAGATCCTCAAATTCTGTGGAACCTTTTTAACTTTGGGAAGGGCTCAAAGGTGTGAAAAGAGATTCCCCTATGTGGAGGCCTTTTCCGTCCTTCGCTCACATCCTGAACTATGCTTCTCCAATAGATCCTCACCCTCAGCCTTCTGCTCTAGTCTCTCTGCTGTCACTCACACCTCAACAACCTGATTTCTCCCATCCCGTTACTAGATCAACAACCCAAACATCCGCCGGTTCTCAGACCATTGCCCCCTTGCTGAGGTAGCAGGTACTTAGTTACCACTCTACCCACTCACTCCTCTCTTCTCCTGTCAGCACCCATACGGGGTTTCACCAGGTCCTTTTACCAGCTAACCTAAAGCTCAAAATAGCTGAGAAGACCCCTATCCAAGATGTAATAAAAATGGTCTTTAAAGTTGCTTTGTCATCACTGAAAACAGGTTACTAAGAATTTAAAGTCCCTCACAGGCTTTTTGGATACACACTCCCATCTTCCCCTCTTTTCTACATGTTCTACTGCTCAAGTTTTTGTTGCTAGAAAATCCCAAACCCCTTTCCCATTATTCTTTTACATCTCTCCGTACTCATTCTCAGATCCTCGGAACTGCTCTAAGTCCCGCCTTCCCTCTCTTTCCCCTCTGTTCCACACCCACAGAAAAGTCTTAACTGATCTTCTCCAGATGTCTTCACCATGGCTGACTTTAGGACGTTCAGCAAAAGAGTCCCTATAAAAGAGTTCAGTGTAGACAAACTTCCTGTTTTCATGTGGCCCTGTTCTACTTGGCCACTGGCTAAAACAATCAGTACTTGTAAGCTAGACACCCCCTTACTAGTTTTTCACAAAATATGTGAACAAGGCCTCTGACTTTGAGCTGGGGCTTCAAAGAGATGGCTACATTTCTATGATAAAGAAGTTACCAACTGGCTCCATGGTAACAGCTGGCAAGCGGAAAAAAGAAAGGGATGAAATATCTCTCCCCCTCCCAGGTGTCCTTGAAAAGTTAATTTGCTCAGAACAGAGGAAAAAAACATAAAAAAACCTGCTTTTTGTGAATTTCTGCTGACTGTGAACTTCTGAGCACATTCCCTTACATGTTGGGTACAAAATTCTGAAACTTCCTAAACTTGGGGTTCATGGGATTAATTGATTACAACAGAAGCAATGCCCTCTGAATCCGTTTGCAACCAAATAGGACTGTTTCCCTAGCTTTGGTGCTATCTTAGGTGCCTTGTCTTGACTGTTCCTACAAGAGTATAATTCTATATACTTAAACATTTTTATGTTTTCATTAAATGGTCAACAGTGGTGATTAAATGTGTAATGGAGCAGAGGTTACCCAGAGTGCTCTATCATGATGCAGGTTCATTTGAAGATCAAACAGGGGGGCACACAACCCGGTTCCACAGGGAACATATATCCCTCACTTCAGCCATCCTATTAGGAATACGAGTTGCTGCAGGGGAGGTCACAGGAACCACTGCCTTGGTCCATGGTACAAAGCAAAATACCCAATTAGAAGCAGCAATAGACCAAAACTTAAAGATATTAGAAACCTCCATCACAGCTTTGTGGGAATCTTTAACCTCTCTCTCTGATGTTGTTTCATACAACAATCGAGGGTTGGACCTCCTCTTCATGAGAGAATGGTGCCTTTGTGCTGCATTGAGGGAAGAATGTTATTTTTATGGCAACAATACTGGAGTTGTAAAAAATTTATGAGTAAAATAAAAGGATGCCTTGAAGAGTGTCAACGAAAGAGAGAGGCCCAAAAAGGGTGGTTTGAGTCTTGGTTCACACAGTCCCCCTGGTTAACTATACGTTTATCAACCTTGGCCAGTCCAATAATAATACTCACATTCTTGCTAACTATAAAACCCTGTTTGCTCAACCATGTATTTTCATTTCTCCAACCTCAAATTAGACAAGTTAAACTTATGGTAATACCCCACTAGCAGACATAGAATGTGACACCACTCCAATGATCACTTTTATGATTAAAAGTAGCCAGAAGAAGACGTGGGGAATGAAAGGTTAATAAAATGGTACTTGTCACTTCCTCTTTTTCTGTATGCTTAACAAAACACTGTTGAAATCTTGAGAACTGTTTGCTAATCTTGTTCCCAGAATGTGCTGTCTCCAACTTCCAAAATATATAATGTACTCCCTCTCCCGGTTGCATGCAAACTGCCCACTCGCCCTGACCCATCAATAAACTTCCCTCCCTGCCCTCTACAAGGAAAACACATAAGCTCTGCTTAAGATGTCCTCAAGGCTCTCTGCTCGATTCAAGGGAGCTCTGAGCCCCAGCATGCTGGACCCCCAATAAACCCTTTGCTGTTCCATGAGACAGTCTCTTGGTGGTCTCTTCCTCCGACGCTCACCTGAACATTACTTGGATGATTGAATGTAGAAGAGAACATCCAGTCAAAAAGGGATAGTCGGTAGGATTAGGAAGATAGTCGGTATGTTTAGGAAGGAGAGTGAGTATAGGATTTGGAACAAAAGTTTTTTAGCAATAGGGTTTTGGTTAGAGAGTGAATGTAAATGTGAGCACATATGAACCATCACAATGATGAACTGGGGAAAATATGTAGGAAAGAAGATATCAATAGAGACATTACGAAATCAGGCAAAGTATAAAGTGTGTGATAGAATTAGGCATTTTCAACAGGGTTGATTTTGGATATATTATCTTAGGAAGAAACGAATATATTGTCACAAATAGGATTGACTTTTGAGAGCATTAGGCAACCTGGACATGGATGTTTTTAGTAATCCATGTTAACTTTACATTTAGGCTTTGGTAGAAACATAAGTGTGACCTTTTCTTTTTGTGTCCAGAATATTACTGGGTTAAATTGTATATGTAGATCAGGTGACATGAATATTTCTTCCACCATTTCTGGGAGCCATAATTTGAATACGTATAAATTAGTATTGAGTTTACAATGAGGTGTACCCTGTGTCTATGAATATAGAGACAATGCATGAATAGACTATACTGTGAATAAATAATATAACTGGTTCCACTTTAAATAATGGATTGATTTGATATCTGAAAATATATAAGAAATCTTATATTGATATACAATCATTCATTCCATCCAGTTATACATCTAATGGTAATATTAGGGTTATGGTTTATCATGAACGGTGTGTGAGTTTTGCTTCAAAAGGGATTATGGAAATCGAAAATAATGGGTTTGGTAAGAAGTCTCATGAAAAGACCAGTCAAGAAACATGGAGGAATACATGTGTTCTGAAACAGAAAATTATTGAAAGTGAAACACATACCCATAATTTTGCTAACTTGTGGATGAAATATATACTCTATTATGTGCATTACCTGAAGAAATAGTAATGTACCAGTGGCGAATAAGAATGAACATGAAAATACACATCATGTCCCATATGAATCTACTTGTATTAATGAGAAACTGGGTCAATTATTGTAGAAATATTAGGATATGTATGCACCATTCACTGAAGTTAGTTTTCATTACTAGGAAGCAAATATGTATTTCAGGTTGATGAATATTTCAGAGAATAACCTTTTGAAATGTTGACTATAAATCCACATACATGAATATGAAAAAATTTAGGGAGTGTATAATAAGGCATATATATTTTATATTTTAAAAAAATCTGGAGTGTGTATATATACACACAGAGAGAGAGAGAGACATTAAAAAGTAGCAATATATATGCCAATCAAAATTCACCGTGATATATATATCTTACACAGATAGAAAAATATTCAATTTACTGAACATGGATTTATGTATAATATTGTTCAACTAGGAGGCTCACACATAGGATGAATTTTCAAATCCCATAGCGTTTAGGTGGAGTGATCACTTCTCATCATTTGTATCTGTCAAGTCAGACACCTCACAAGAACGTATGTGTGATACCAGGTAGTATTCTATATGTGCATATAAAAATAGATGTGCTCAATAGGTTACATAAAATGGGAGAGAGGAATTCACATATTTGTTAAATTTAAAAATACATGGAGAACTATTTCAATTTAAATCGACTAGATTTATAGCACCTACATTTTGTCATGCAAAAGCCATGTCCAACTATACACCATGCCTCCCCTGAACTGCTTGTATTTATATTCTGTTTGGGTTATTTTTCTCCATCTTATTAGGATTAGTAGTCAGAGACAAGTAGGGTATGGGTTAGTGTCACGGATTCAGTATTTCAAATGGAAAATAGGAAAATAAATCCAATGTGTATGCAAATATGTGCCACAAAAAATATTCCCACTCTCATCCAGAAAAATGCCTTGAAATTATCTTCGCCCCAGGTAAAACACAATTAGAAAAGAAGAGTTAGAAAATCTGTGAATACATATGTGGAATGGAAAATGCTCAGGAGTTCACAACCTTGGAGGTGGTAGAGGAGTTTCCAAAAGTAAGGGACAGTGTAAACACTCCACAATCATGGAGCTATGCTGGCCTAAAGACTTCTTGAGAAACTGCCTCTGAGTTTGGGCATTTGAAATATATGTTGTTGTCAGGAGATTTAGCTTCCTTTGAAGTGAGACCATCAAACCTGGGTCAGTATCTATGTGACCTGGAGGACATGGTTTATTATTTTCCGATGAACATGAGGCAGCAGTGCTGAAGTCTCTTTGTAGGTAAACTGTGGCCTCTTCGGGCAAAGTGACACCCCGTGTGGACTTTGAAGCCATTTGGTCATCCTCCACTTTTCGTGGTGTTTTTTTGCTGCTGCACTGGGAGTTTGGTATTTGATTCATGACATACAAGGAGTTCAACTGGGACACAGTGCATGAGGGAGTCTTGTAACGTGTGGTGGGTCAGGCTCTGCAGGAGAATGCACCAACTGGACTTCTATTCCACATTGCTTGCCGCCTTGACCATAGCAACCTAATTCTGAACATTGCCCTGAAAACTCTGCATATAACAAGATGCCTTTTCATATAATGGTCTCCTGGCTGCATCAAGTCAGTCACAAGCCATTTGGACGCCAATGGCAGATCCACATGGCCACATCACAGATGTATTATCACACACCTGCCTACCACTGCTCTAGGCCCACTACTCAGCAGGCTCCAACTTACTGGCATCTCTGTTCTACACCATTTTCATGAAACCCAGTCAATCAAGGCACTGTCTGTTACACTCATGATCAGCAACAGGACATCCAATGGTTCTCCAGTGCCATCTGGTCATTGGGAATTTCAAAAATTTCATGGTGTTTTTCTTTCCATTTTTCAAGAATGAAGTTGGAGGCACTTTGGGGTTTCCATTCATCCAGGAACCATTACATGGGGAGGAAGCTCATTTCAATGAAAGCTCTGAGGAACTCTAACAGGCAAGGCTTCCCAAACACTGGCCAAAAGGTCACATGAAGCCAGGCCCATTGAGGTCTACAACGTGAGGTCCATGTGTCTTTTGACTCTAACTATGGCTGCCAAGTTTTTCAGAATAAAATCATGTGATATCCTTGCTGAGATTTTCAGCTCTCTGTGGAAAGCCATCCTGGGCCTAGATCTCAGGTTTCAAGGGCAACTCTCATGTGTGGCCTCCTACAATGCCAACACAATTAATGGCAATACTTCTCTGAGGTCAGTTCCAGAACTCAGTCTCCAAGGAGAATCACAGCAGAGTTCAAGCCCATGTGGACCCTGTCATCTCTTCCAAACGCCACACAAATGACCACAATTAAAACCAAAACATTCCCACATGGCCCTCATCTTCATCCATATAGGCACTCATCATAAACTCTGGCTGGAGGTTTCCATGAGGAATGCAGCCCAAGACAGTGTCCAAAATATCCACCATTGCCCCTCATTTGTCTAAATTTAGGGTGGTCTGGAAACCCTTTCTGTGAACCAAGAGTGATCAAATAGGCGTGCCGTTAATACTGCTCTGCTTCTCCAATTTGAGGCCTGCTGACTGTCAGGTATAGATTGCTTATGTGATTTGGCATCATGAGAGAAACCAAGCACTTATGCAGGACTTTGAATAACTCATTTGACCTATAGGAATCCTATTCTCACTTGATGGACGTCAGGAACCTAACAGAGAAAGGCAAGAGACTTCATCCACAATGACTGATCCTTTTGCCATTTTGGTTTTGGATGCACACATGGGATCTTCTTTAGATTTATCAGGAGCTGAGAATCTTAGCCACAGCCTCAACCAAGGCCTAGTGTCTGATTAAGACACATCCCTTTCCAAAGAAATTAAGCAATGAGCCACAGGTGATGCCCATTCTTTTCCATTTGAAAACTGTTTCTTCAGGCTTCAAAAAGGGGTGGCCTGAAACAAAGACCTTCCTGACATTCAAGGCAACAGAACCATAGGTAAGCAAATGGCCCAAAGCAGGGTTTCTCCAATGAGACTTTACTGGTCACACTAATATCTGAGATGTTCCCATTCCCTTCAGCTATCAAGAACATGGCCATGTCACAGAGCATGGAGGTTATACATATCTTGGACAATAAATCATGAGCTCATTCTGGAGAGTGGCCAGAATTCAGGAAGAAAACCGGAACTTAGGAAGTTAGTAGTTGTTTCCTATCCATAAGACAAGCCACAGTCTATTCATCACTTATGAACGATGAATGCTGGGAAGCTTTCTACTAGACAGGACACCTCCATTGATGCATTCTCTTTTCTAATGTCTAAAACCACGGACACAGTGGATACACAGACATAGAAACACTCGCCTTGTCAAAAGAGTTACTATCAACAGTAGACTCCAAAGCAAACGAACCACCTTTATTACCTATTCGCAGAATATGAGACAAAACCACAAACTCACACCCACACACATAAAGTCACCTCATTCCCAAAAGTGGATCTGTGACTATCTGGAGTGTCCTCTGACTGGTGGGCCATACTATGTTCCTCTCGAAATGGCCTTTCCTCTCTCAGATTTTGTCTCCTTGGCCAACTCTGTGATGCTTTGAGGAGCCTGCAGTTAGCCACTACCTGCTATCTCAGGAAAGGCCTCTCTTCAGAGCTCAATTGGCATTTGGCCATCCTCAAATCAGTAGGTACCAAGAAGGTCTGAATCTGTACTTGGTAAATACAAACAAGTGAGCCCACTGGGACTGGGACTGGGACTGGCTCTTGGTGCCTGGCTTCTTGCATCACAATTTCAGAGAGTTCCATCACCAAGGAAGTTAGCTAGGACACTTCCTTCAGGAACTGAATGAGGTCACTGCCTTGGCAACAACTTTGTCCTAACCGTTGCTTCCAAGGGTTCCATGAGATGGAGGCTGCTCCTACTTTGTGTGACAATTTGACTTGTTACAATGGTATATCAAAATAGGCACCTGGGAATAGCTCTCCACGCAGGCCTGCTTAGGTCCATCTTCTCTACATTAAGAAGAGAAAGGCTGATGCATACACATCCCTTCGTCCTGTTCAGGTTGTTTTCCATGAAGATGGATTTTGCTCTCTCAGATCCTTCATAGCTGCCTACATCTTCTCCAGGGATCATTTCTGCATCGAACTTTGAGGTTCTCAGCAGTTGGAAGATACCCTACATTCCTGTATTGTAAGGCGAACTCTGTCCCTGCTCTTTTGTAATTTTAGATTGAAGCAACAGTGTATGGTTAGGGTTAATAACAGGTTCGATTTGGGCAAGGAATCATTATGCGGGATGAATAATGGTATTGGGAACCTGCAATATTTATAGGAATATAGAGATGAAATATAAGTATGAAAACAGAAATCTAGGTAAGATTTGAAGCTCAGAAATGCATTGGGCAACTGATTGCGATACGTAGCTTTGAATTACGTTCTAGATACATGTTTCAGAAAAATCTTTATACAATGGCATAGGATCTTGTACCTTGGATGATTGAATGTAGTAGAGAACATCTACTCAAAAAGGGATAGTCGATAGGATCAGGAACATAGTCAGTATGTTTCGGAAGAAGAGTGAGTATAGGATTTGGACCAAAGTTCATAAGCAATAGGGTTTCGGTTAGAGAGTGAATGTCAATGTCAGCACATGTGAAGGGTCGGTCACAATGTTGAACTGGAGAAAATATGTAGGAAAGTAGATATCAATAGAGACATTAGGAAATCAGGCAAAGTACAAAGTGAGTGAAAAAATTAGACATTTTCAATGGTATTGAGGTTGAATATATAATCTTAGGAAGAAACAAATATGTAGTCACCAACAGGATGATCATTTGAGAGCATTAAGCAACCTGGACATGGATGTTTTTAGTAATCCATGTTCAGTTTCCGTTTAGGCTTTGTTACAGTCATACGTGTGACTTTTGCATTTTGTGTCCAGAATACTACTGTGATAACATGCATATGTAGATCAGGTGACATGAGTATTTCTTCCACCATTTCTGGGAGCAATATTTTGAAGATGTATAAATTAGTATTGGGGGTACAAAGAGGTGTAACCTGTGTCTATGAATATAGAGATAATGCATGAATAGACCATACTGTGAATAGATAATATAACTGGTTCCACTTTACAAAATGTATTGAATTGATATCTGAAAATATATAAGAAATCTTATATTAATATAAAATCATTCATTCCAACCAGTTATACATCTAATAGTCATATTATAGTTATGATTTATCATGCAGTGTGTGTCCGTTTTGCTTCAAAAGTGATAAAGGAATTCGAAAATAATGTGTTTGGAAAGAAATCTCATGAAAAGTTCAGTCAAGAAACATTGAGGAATCCATGTGTTCTAAAGCAGGAAGTGATTGAAAGTGAAACAAATGCCTATAAATTTGCTAACCTGTGGAGGAAATATATATCCTATGATGTGCATAAACTGAAGAAATTGTAATGTCCCATTGTTGAATAAAAATGAACATTGATAAACACATCATGTCCCATAGGCATCTATTTGCATTGATGATAAACTGTGTCAGTTACTATAGAAATATTAGGATTTGTATGCACCATTCACTGAAGTTAGTTTTCAGTACTAGGAAGCAAATATGTATTTCAGGTGGATGAAATTTTTTGAGAATAATCTTGTGAAAAGTTGATTATAAATCCACATTCATGAACATGAATAAAATTAGGGAGTGTATATAAGACACATATATTTCATATTTTGAAAAATAGAAGGAGAGAGTGTATATATATATATATATATATATATATATATATATATATATATATATATATATATATATATACACACACAGACACACACACATACACACCCAGAGACATTAAAAATAGCAATATATGCCAATCAAAATTCACCATGAAATATATATCATCCACAGATCCAAAAATATTCATTGTACTGAACATGGATTTGTGTATAATTTTGATCAACTAGGAAGCTCACCCATAGGTTGAATTTTCAGTTCCAACGACATTTAGAAGGAGTGATCTTTTCTCTCAATTTGTATCTGCCAAGTTAGCCACCTCACAAGAATGTACGTGTAGTACCAGGTAAGATTCTCTATGTGTATATAAAAATATATTTGCTGAGTAGGCTACAGAGAAAGAGAGACAAGAATTCACATATTTGTTATCTTTAAAACCACATGGACAACTATTGCAACAAAAAATTGTCTAGATTTATAACCCCTAACCTTTAAAATGCAAAAGGCAAGTCCAACTATACACCATGCCTCCTCTGAACTGCTTGTATTTCTATTATGTTTGGGTTATTTTTCTGCCTCATATTAGGATTAGTAGTCAGAGACTAGTAGGGTGTGGTTTAGTGTCAGAGATAAAGTATTTGAAATGGAAAATTGGAAAATGAATCCAATATGTATGCAAATATGTCCTACACAAAAGTCTTCCCACTCTCATCCAGATAAATCCTTTGACATTACCTTCACCCCATGTAAGATGCAATTCGAAGAGAAGAGTTAGAAAATCTGTGAATACATATCTGGAATGGAAAATGCACAGGAGTTCACAACCTTGGAGGTGGTAGAGGAGTTTCCAAAAGTAAGTGACTGTGTAAACACTCCACAAACATGGAACTCTGCTGGCCAATAGCCTTCTTGTAAAACTGCCTCTGAGTTTGGACACTTGAAATATATCTTGTTGTCTGGAGCTTTAGCTTCATTTCTGGTGAGACCATCAAACCTGGATCTGCATCTATGTGACCTGGAGGACATCGTTTCTTATTTTCCATTGAACATGTGGTACCAGTGTTGATTTCTCTCTTTGTTGGTAAACTGTGGCCACTGGAAGCTTATTGTCTCCCTGAGTGGACTGTGAAGCCATTTGGTCATCCTGCCCTTTTTGTGGTGTTTCTTTCTTTTTTTTTTAATTTTATTTTTTTATTGGTTGTTCAAAACCCTACAAAGCTCTTGACATATCATATTTCATACATTAGCATACATTAGCTTCAAGTGAGTTATGAACTCCCTTTTTTGCCCCAAGTACAGATTGCAGAATCACATGGGTTACACATCCACATTTTTACATAATACCATAATAGTAACTGTTGTATTCTGCTACCTTTCCTATCCTCTACTATCCCCCCTCCCCTCCCCTCCCATCTTCTCTCTCTACCCCTTCTACTGTAATTCATTTCTCACCTTGTTTATTTTCCCATTCCACTTACAACCTCTTATATGTAATTTAGTATAACAATGAGGGTCTCCCTCCGTTTCCATGCAATTCCCCTTTTCTCTCCCTTTCCCTCCAACCTCATGTCTCTGTTTAATGTTAATCTTGTCTTCCTGCTCTTCCTCCCTGCTTTATTCTTAGTTGCTCTCATTATATCAAAGATGACATTTGGTATTTGTTTTTTAGGGATTGGCTAGCTTCACTAAGCATAATCTGCTCTAGTGCCATCCATTTCCCTGCAAATTCCAAGATTTTGTCATTTTTTAGTGCTGCGTAATACTCCATGGTGTATAGATGCCACATTTTTTTAATCCATTCATCCATTGAAGGGCATCTGGGTTGGTTCCACAATCTAGCTATTGTAAATTGTGCTGCTATGAACATCGATGTGGCAGTATCCCTGTAATACGCTCTTTTAAGGTCTTCAGGGAATAGTCCGAGAAGGGCAATAGCTGGGTCAAATGGTGGCTCCATTCCCAGCTTTCCCAGGAATCTCCATACTGCTTTCCAAATTGGCCGCACCAATTTGCAGCCCCACCAGCAATGTACAAGAGAACCCTTTTCTCACTCCAGTAAGATTGGCAGCCATTATGAAATCAAACAACAACAAGTGCTGGCGAGGTTGTGGTGTTTCTTGATGCTGCAATGGGAGGTTGGTATTTGCTTCATGAAATACAAGGAGTTCAACTAGGATATAGGGCTGGAGGGAGTTGTGTCACGTGTGTTGGGTCAGGGTGTGCAGGAGAATTCACCAACCAGGGTTCTATCCCACATAACTTGCCCCCTTGACCATAGCAACTTGATTGTGAACATTGCCCTGAAACCTCTCCATATAACAAGATGCCTTTTCATATAATGGTCTGCTGGCTGTACCAAGTAAGTCACAAGCTATTTGGAAGCCAATGGCAGATCCACATGGTGACACCACAGTTGTATTATCACACACCTGCCCACCACTGCTCTAGGCCCACTACTCAGCAGGCTCCAACTTACTGGCATCTCTGTTCTGCACCATTTTCATGAAACCCAGTCAATCAAGGCACTGTCTGTAACACAACAATCAAGCCACTGTCTGCAACAGAACATCCAATGGTTCTCCAGTGCCACTTGGTCATTGGGAATTTCAAAAATATCATGGTATTTATCTATCCATTTTTCAAGAATGAAGTTGGAGGCACTTTGGGGTTTCCATTCTTCAAGGAACCATTACATGGGGAGGAAGCTCATTTCAATGAAAGCTCTGAGGAACTCTAACAGGCAAGGCTTCCCAAACACTGGCCAAAAGGTCACATGAAGCAAGGCCTATGGAGGTCTACAACGGGAGGTCCATGTGTCTTTTGACTCTTAACTATGGCTGCCAAGTTTTTCAGAATAAAATTATGCGATATCCTTGCTGAGATTTTCAGTTCTCTGAGAAAAGCCATCCTGGGCCTAGATCTCAGGTTTCAAAGGCAACTCTCATGTGTGGCCTCCTACAATGCCAAAACAATTAATGGCAATACTTCTCTGAGGTCAGTTCCAGAACTCAGTCTCTAAGAGGAATCACACCTGAGTTCAAGATAATGTGGAACCTGTCAACTCTTCCAACCGCCACACAAATGACCACAATTAAAACCAAAACATTCCCACATGGCCCTCATCTTCAGCCGTATAGACACTCATCATAAACTCTAGCTGGAGGTTTCCATGAGGGGCGCTGCCAAAGACAATGTCCAAAATATGCACCCTTGCCCCCCATGTGTCTAAATTCAGTGTGGCCTGGACACCCTTCCTTTGAACCAGGAGTGATCAAATAGGCCTGCTGTTAATGCTGCTCTGCTTCTCCAATTTGAGGCCTACTGACAGTCAGGTATAGATTCATTATGTGATTTGGCATCATGAGAGAACCCAAGTACTTCTGCAGGATTTGAATAACTCATTTGACCCATAGGAATCCTATTCTCACTTGATGGATTTCCGGAACCTATCAGAGGAAGGCAAGAGACTTCATCTACAATGACTGATCTTTTTGCCATTTTGGTTTTGGATGCACACATGGGATCTTCTTTACATCTATCAGGAGCTGAGAATCTTAGCCACAGCCTCAAACAGGGCCTAGTGTCTGATTAAGACACCATCCTTTTCAAAGCAATTAAGCAAAGAGGCACAGGAGATGCCCATTCATTTTTATTTGAAAACTGTTTCTTAAGGCTTCACAAAAGGGTGGCCTGAGGCAAAGACCTTCCTGACATTCAAGGCAATAGAACCATAGTTAAGCAAATGGACCAAAGCAGGGTTTCTCGACTGAGACTTTACTGCTCACACTGATGTCTGAGTTTTCCAAGATGTTCCCATTCCCTTCAGCTATCAAGAACATGGACATGTCACAGAGCTTGGAGGTGGTACATATCTTGCACAATAAATCATGAGCCTATTCTGGAGAGTGGCCAGAATTCAGGAAGAAAACAGGAACTTAGGATGTTAGTAGGTGTTTAAGATCCATAAGGCAAACCACAGTCCATTCATCAATTGAGCAGGATGAATGCTGGGAAGCTTTCTACTAGACAGGACACCTCCATTGATGCATTCTCTTTTCTAATGTCTAAAACCACGGACACAGTGGATACACAGACATAGAAAGTCGCCTTGTCAAAAGACTTACTAGAAACAGTCGACTCCAAACCAAACCAACCACCTTTCCTACCTATTCTCAGAACATGAGACAAAACCGCAAACTCACACCCACACACAAAGGCACCTCCTTCCCAAAAGTAGGTCTGTAACTATCCGGAATGTCTTCTGACTGGTGGGCCATACTATGTTCCCCACAAAATGGCCTCTCCTCTCTCAGATCTTGTCTCCTTGGCCAACTCTGTGATGCTTTGAGGAGCCAACCGTTAGCCACTACCTGCTATCTCAGGAAAAGCTTCTCTTCAGAGCTCTACTGACATTTGGCCATCCTCACATCAGTAGGTACCAAGAAGGTCTGATCTGTACTTGGTAAATCCAAACAAGTGAGCCCACTGGGACAGGGACTGGGACTGGCTCTCGGTGCCTGGCTTCTTGCATCACAATTTCCGAATGTTCCATCACCAAGGAAGTTAGGTAGGTCACTTCCTTCAGGAACTGAAAGAGGTCACTGCCTTGGCAACAACTTTGCCCTAACCGTTGCTTCCAAGGGTTCCATTAGATAGAGGCTGCCCCTACTTCCTTTGAAAATTTGACTAGTTTCAATTGTATATCAAAATAGGCACCTGGGAACAGCTCTCCATGCAGGTCTGGTTAGGTCAATCTTCTCTACATTAAAAAGAGAGAGGCTGATGCATACACATCCCTTTTTCCTGTCTAGATTGTTTGCCATTGAAGATGGCTTTTGCTCTCACAGGTCCTTCATAGCTGCTGACATCTTCTCCAGGGATTATTTCTGCATCGAACTTTGAGGTTCTCAGCAGTTGGCAGATACCCTACATTCCTGTATTGTAAGGCGAACTCTGTCCCTGCTCTTTTGTAATTTTAGATTGAAGCAACAGTGTATGGTTAGGGTTAATAACAAGTTCGATTTGGGTAAGGAATCATTATGCGGGATGAATAATGGTATTGGGAACCTGCAATATTTATAGGAATATAGAGATAAAATATAAGTATGAAAACAGAAATCTAGGTAAGATTTGAAGCTCAGAAATGCATTGGGCAACTGATTGCGATACGTAGCTTTGAATTACGTTCTAGATACATGTTTCAGAAAAATCGATATACAATGGCATAGGATCTTGTACCTTGGATGATTGAATGTAGTAGAGAACATCTACTCAAAAAGGGATAGTCGATAGGATCAGAAAGATAGTCAGTATGTTTCGGAAGAAGAGCGAGTATAGGATTTGGACCAAAGATCTTTAGCAATAGTGTTTCCGTTACAGAGTGAATGTCAATGTCAGCACATGTGAAGTGTCAGTCACAATGTTGAACTGCAGAAAATATGTAGGAAAGTAGATATCAATAGAGACATTAGGAAATCAGGCAAAAGTATCAAGTGAGTGAAAAAATTAAACATTTTCAACAGTTTTGAGGTTGAATATATAATCTTAGGAAGAAACAAATATGTAGCCAGCAATAGTATTGACATTTGAGAGCATTAGGCAACCTGGTCAGGGATGTTTTTAGTAATCCATGTTCAGTTTACCTTTAGGCTTTGGTACAATCATACGTGTGGCTTTTGCATTTTGTGTCCAGAATATTACAGTGATAACATGCATATGTAGATCAGGTGACATGAGTATTTCCTCCACCATTTCTGGGAGCAATATTTCAAATATGTATAGATTAGTATTGGGGGTACAACCAGGTGTACCCTGTGTCTATGAATATAGAGATAATGCATGAATAGACCATACTGTGAATAAATAATATAACTTGTTACACTTTAAACAATGTATTGAATTGATATCAGAAAATATATAAAAAATCTTTTATTGATATATAATCATTCATTCCAACCAGTAATACATCTAATGGTGATATTACAGTGATGGTTTATCATGAAGTGTGTGTCCGTTTTGCTTCTAAAGTGATAAAGGAAATCGAAAATAATGTGTTTGGATAGAAGTCTCATGAACAGACCAGTCAAGAAACATGGAGGAATACATGTGTTCTGAAGCAGGAAGTGATTGAAAGTGAAACAAATGCCTATATATTTGCTAACCTGTGGAGGAAATATATATCCTACGATGTGCATAAAATGAAGAAATTTTAATGTCCCATTGTTGAATAAAAATGAACATCAATATACACATCATGTCCTATAGGAATCTACTTGCTTTGATGATAAACTGTGTCAGTTACTGTAAAAATATTAGGGTTTGTAAGCACGATTCACTGAAGTTAGTTCTCAGGACGAGGAAACAAATATGTATTTCAGGTGGTTGAATGTTTCTGAGAATAATCTTATGAAAAGTTGATTTTATATCCACATACATGAATATGAATGAATTTAGATAGTGTTTAATAGACACATGTTTTTCATATTTTGAAAAATCTAGATATATATATATATATATATATATATATATATAAAACTCATGGAGAAATATTACAATGAAAATTTGACAAGACTTATAACACATACCCTTGATAAAGCAGAAGGAAATTCCAAGTATATACCATGCCTCCTATTAAAGGCCTGTATTTCTATTCTGTTAGTTTTCTTTTTATCCATCATATTAGCATTAGTAGTCAGAGTCTATTAGGGTATGTGTTAGTGTCGGGGATCAGTATTTCAAATGAAAATAGGAAAATAAATCTAATGTGTATGCAAATATGTGCTACACAAAAATCTTGCCACTCTCATCCAGAACAATTCTTTTACATTAACTTCACTCCAAGTAAGACACAATTAGTGGAGAGGAGTTCGAAAACCTGTGATTACATATGTGGAACTGAAAATGTTCAGGAGTTCACAACATTGGATGTGGTAGAGCAGTTTCCAAAAGTAAGGGAGAGGTTAAACACTCCACAAACTTGGAGCTCTGCTGGCCTTAAGACTTCTTGAGAAAATGCCTCTCAGGTTGGGAACATGAAATATATGAAGTTGTCAGGAGATTTAGCTTCCTCATTGTGACACCATCAAATGTGGGTCTGCATCTATGTGACCTGGAGCAAATGGTTCCTTATTTTCTAATGAACATGAGGCAGCAGTTCTGAATTCTTTCTTGGTAAACTGTGGCCACTGGGAGTTAAGTGTCTCCCCGTGTGGTCTGTGAAGCCATTTGGTCATCCTCCATTTTTGTGGTGTTTCTTACTGCTGCACTGGGAGTTTGGAATTGGCTTAATGAAATACAAGGAGTTCAACTGGGACACAATTCTGGAGGGAGCTCTGACACGTGCTTCAGGAGAATGTTCGAAACATGGGTCTATCCCACATAGCTTTCCCCTTGACTATAACAACCAGATTCTGAACATTGCCCTGAAACCTCTCAATAAAACAAGATGCCTTTACATATAAGGGTCTGCTGCCTGCACCATATTAGTCACAAGTATTTTGGAAGCCAAAGGGAGATCCACGTGGTCCCATCACAGATATTTATTCACAAATGTATAGTCCACTGCTCTAGCCCCAATACTCAGCAGGCTCCAACTTACTGACATCTCGGTTCTGTACCATTTTCATGACAACCAGTCAATCAAGGAACTGTCTGGTACACACATAATCAGCAACAGGACATCCAAAGTTTCTCCAGTGCCACCTGGTCATGGAAATTTCAAAAATTTCATGGTATTTGTATAGCCATTTTTCAAGGATGATGTTGGAGGCACTGTGGGTTTCAATTCATTCAGGAACCATTAAATGGTGAGTAAGCTCATTTCAATGAAAGCTCTGAAGAACTCTCACAGGCAAGGCTTCCCAATGAGTGCCCAAAAGTTCACATGAAGCCAGGCTCATTGAGGTCTACAATATGAGGTACATGTGTGTTTTGAGTCTCAACTATGACTTCCAAGTCTTTCAATAAAAAAATCATGTGTTACCCTGGCTGAGATTCCCAGTGCTCGGTGGAAAGCCACCCTGGGCCTAGATCTCAGTTTCCAAGGGCTAATCTCATGTGTGGCCTAATATAATCCCAAAACAATTCATGGCAATACTTCTCTCAAGTCAGTTCCAGAACTCAGTCTCTAAGGAGTATCAGAGCAGAGTTCAAGCCCTGGTGGACCAAGTCATCTCTTCCAACCGCCACACAAATGACCACAATTAAAACCAAAACACTCCTACATGACCCTCATATTCTTCCATAAAGACACTCATCATAACATATGGCTGGAGGTTTCCATGAGGGGCACAGCCCAAGACAGTGTCCAAAATAAGCTCCCTTGCCCCTCATTTGCCTAAAGTCAGGGTGGCTTGGACACCCATCTTGTGAACCAGGAGTGATCTTTAAGGGTAAAAGAAATTGAAATTAAAGTGTAAAAGTTAAAGTGTAAAAGACCGGGTTTGTAAAGTTTCTAAGATTCAAGGCCTGATTTAAAATGTAAAGGACCAGGTATTGTTAAGTTCCTATGCTACATGAAAAATCTGAAATTCCTGTTACTTGTAGGACAATTTCTGGACTGCCCAGTAAATATTCCCCCTGATCGCCTGGTTGTTTAATAACCTAGGACCCTGTGTGGCTTGGCACATATGCATCGCAGGGCCTAATCTAATCAATTTGAATCTGTACCCCGCTGTAGAACTGACCTATCCCTCCTGCCTGACATGTTCCCACCAATGAATGAACTAATCATGTTTAGGATTTGTTGTTTGATTTTCCCGCAGTGTATGATGATTTTTTAAAAGATACTGTGATATATGTAAAGTCTCGCCCTCCCCAAAAAGTGTACTTAAGCACTGCTCAACCTCAGCTCGGAGATCTGGGCTGCTCTCCCTTCTTGAGTGACCACGGAGCCCTAGCATACTGGATTGGATCCTCAATAAATGTCTTTTGCTGTTGCATGAGCCGTGGTCTCATACATGAACATGAATGAATTTAAGGAGTGTATAATAAGACACATATATTTCATATTTTGAATAATCTATAGAGTGCAGATTTTTCACAAAACACATACAGAGATATTAAAAAGTAGCAATATATATGCCAATCAAAATTCATCATGAAATACATATCATACACAGATCCAAAAATATTTATTTTACTTAACATGGATTTATGTGTAATGTTGTTCAACTAGGAAGCTCACGCATAGGTTGAATTTTCAGTTCCTACACCGTTTAGGAGGAGTGATCTCTTCTCACAATTTGTATCTGCCAAGTAGGCCACCTCACAATAATGTACGTGTGGTACCAGGTAGGATTCTATTTGTGCATATAAAAATACATGTTCTGAATAGGCAACAGAGAAAGGGAGACAGGAATTCACATATTTGATACCTTTCAAAACACATGGAGAACTATATCAATTAAAAATTAACCAGATTTTTAACAACTACCCTTTATCATGCAAAAGGCAAGTCCAACTATACACCATGCCTCTTCTGAACTGCTTGTATTTCTATTCTGTTTGGGTTATTTTTCTCCATCATATTAGCATTAGTAGTCAGAGTCTAGTAGGGTATGCGTTAGTGTCATGGATTCAGTAATTCAAATGGAAATAAAGGAAAATGAATCCATTGTGTATGCAAATATGCGCTACAAAAAAACTTTCCACTCTCATTCAGAGCAATGCCTTGACATTACCTTCACCCAAGTAAGACACAATTAGAGGACAAGAGTTAGAAAATCTGTGAATACATATCTGGAACGGAAAATGCTCAGGAGTTCACAAGCTTGGGCATTTTAGAGGAGTTTTCAAACTTAAGGGACAGGATAAACAGTCCAAATTCATGGAACTCTGCTGGCCTAAAGACTTCTTGAGAAACTGCCTCTGAGGTTGGGCACTTGAAATATATGTTGTTGTCAGGAGCTTTAGCTTCCTTTGTAGTGATACCATCAAAGATGGGTCTTCATTTATCTGACCTGGAGGACATGGTTTCTTATTTTCCAAAAGAACATGAGGCAGCAGTGCTCAATTCTTCCTTTGAAGGTAAACTGTGGCCACGGAGGGGTAAGTGTCTCCCCGTCTTGACTGTGAAGCCAATTGGCCATTCTACAATTTTCGTGGTGTTTCTTGCTGCTGCACTGGGCTTTTGGTTTTTCCTTCATGAAATACAAGGAGTTCAACTGGGACACAGTGCTGGAGCGAGTTCTGTCACGTGTGGAGGGTCAGGGTCTACAGGAGAATTCACCAACCAGACTTCTATCCCACATAACTTGAAACATTATCCATAGCAAACTGATTCTGAACATTGTCCTGAAACCTTTACATATAACAAGATGCCTTTACAGATAAGGGTCGGCTAGCTGTACCATGTAAGCCACAAGCCATTTGGAAGTCAATGGCAGACCCAAATGGCCCCACCACAGATGTTTTATCATACACCTGCACACCACAGCCCTGGGCCCACTTCTCAGCACTCTCCAACTTACTGGCATCTCTGTTCTGCACAATTTTCATGAAATCGAGTCAGTCAAGGCACTGTCTGGTACACTCATGATCAGCAACAAGACATCCAAAGGTTCTCCAGTGCCACCTGGTCAGGGGAATTTTATGGTATTTATAGAGCCATTTTTCAAGGATGAAGTTGGAGGCACTGTGGGTTTCAATTCATTCAGGAACCATTAAATGTTGAGGAAAATCATTTCAATGAAAGCTCTCGAGAACTCTCACAGGTAAGGCTTCCCAAAGAGTGGCCAAAATACACATATATTTCATATTTTGAAAAATCTTGACAGTATATATATATATATATATATATATATATATATATATATATATATACAAACACACACAGACATTAAAAACTAGCAATATATATGCCAATCGAAATTCATCATGAAATATATATCATCCACGTATCCAAAAATATTCATTTTACTGAACATGGATTTATGTATAATGTTGTTCAACTAGGAAGCTCACCCATAGGTTGAATTTTCAGTTCCAACAGCGTTTAGGAGGAGTGAACTTTTCTCACAATTTGTATCTGCCAAGTCAGCCACCTCACAAGAATATATGTGTGATACAAGGTACAATTCTATATGTGCATATAAAAATACATGTCCTGAATAGGATACAAAGAAATGGGGGAGACAGGAATTCACATATTTGATAAGTTTAAAAATACATGGACAACTCTTTCAACAAAAAATTGACTAGATTTAAAACTCCTTCCCTATATAATGGAAAAGTTAATTCAATGGTAAACCATGCCTCCTCTGATATGTTTGTATTTCTGTTCTATTTGGGTTATTTTTCTCCATTACGTTAGGATTAGTTGTCAGAGTCTTGTAGGGTATGGGTTAGTTTCAGGGATTCAGTATTTCGAAAGGAAAATTGGAAAATGAATCCAATGTGTATGCAAATATGTGCTACACAAAAATCTTCCGACTCTCATCCACAACAATGCCTTGACCTTAACTTCGTCCCAAGTAACACATGTAGAGGAGATGATTAAGAAAATCTGTGAATACATATCTGGAATTTAATATGCTCAGGAGTTCACAAACTTGCAGGTAGAAGGCGAGATTCCAATGGTAAGGGACAATGTGAACACTCCAAAAACATGGAGTTCTGCTAGCCTAAAGGCTTCTTGAAAAACTGGCTCTGATGTTGGGCTCTTGAAATATATGTTGTTGTCAGGAGCTTTAGCTTTTTTTGTAGTGAGACCATAAAAGCTGGGTCTGCATCTATGTGACCTGGAGGAGATGCTTTCTTATTTACCAATGATCATGAGGCAGCATTGCTGAATTCTCTCTTTCGGGGTCAACTGTGGCCACTTGGGGCTAAGTGTCTCCTCATGTGGACTGTGAAGCTATTTGATCATCCTCCAATTTTTGTGATATTTTTTGCTGCTACACTGGGAGTTCAGTATTTCCTTCATGAAATACAAGGAGTTCACCTGGAACACAGTGCTGGAGGGAGTTCTGTCACGTGTGGTGGGACAGGGTCTGCAGGAGAATGCACAAACCAGGCTTCTGTCCAACATAGCTTGACCCCTTGACCATAGGAACCTGATTCTGAACATTGCCCTGAAACTTACCCATATAACAAGAATCATTTACATATAAGGGTCTGCTGGCTGCACCATGTCAGTCACAAGCCATTTGGAAGCCGTTGGGAAATCCACATGGAAGCACCACAGATGTTTTATCTCACACATGCCCACCTTTGCTCTAGGCCCACTATTCAGCAGGCTCCAACTTACTGGAATCTCTGTTCTACACCATTTTCGTGAAACCCAGCCAATCAAGGCACTGTCTGGTACACTCATGATCACCAACAGGATATCCAATGGTTCTCCAGTGCCTCCTGGATATGGGAATTTCAAAAATTTCATGGTATTTATCGAGCCCATCTTTCAAGGTTGAAGTTGGAGGCACTGAGTGTTTCATTTAATTCGGTAACCATTAAATGGTGAAGAAGCTCATTTCAAAGGAAGATCTGGAGAACTCTCACTGCCAAGATTTCCCAAAGAGTGGCCAAAAGGCCACATGAAGCCAGGCCCATTGAGGTCTACAATGTGAAGTGCATTTGTGTTTTGACTCTCAACTATTGCTGCCAAGTGTTTCAGAATAAAATTATGTGATACCTTGGCTGAGATTCCCAGTGCTCTGTGGAAAGCCACACTGGGAATAGATCTCAGTTTCCAATGGTGACTCTCATGTGTGGCCTCCTAATATCCCAACACAATTCATGGCAATACTTCTCTGAGGTCAGTTCCAGGACTCAGTCTCTATAGGGTATCACACCAGAGTTCAAGCCCAGGTGGACCCAGTCATCGCTTCCAACTTCCACACAAATAACCACAATTAAAACCAAAACACTCCCACATGGCCCTCATCTTCTTCCATATAGACACTCCTCATAACCTCTGGCTGGATGTTTCCATGAGGGGCGCAGCCCAACACAGAGTCCAAATAACCTCGCTTGCCCGTCATTTTCCTAAAGGCAGGGTGGCCTGTACACCCTTCCTGTGAACCACAAGGGATCAAAAATGCCTTCCTTTAATACTGCTCTGCTTCTCCAATTTGAGGCCTACTGACTGTCAGGTATAGATTCTTTATGTGATTTGGAGTCATGAGAAAACACAAGCATGTATGGGATAGCCTTTGCAGGGCTTAGAAGAACTCATTTGATTCAAAGGATCTCTATTCTCACTTGATGGTGGTCAGGAACCTAAGAGAGGAAGGCGAGAGACTTCATCAACAATTACTGATCTCTTTCCCATTTTGGTTTTGGATGCACACATGGGATCATTCTTTAGATGCATCAGGTGCTGAGAACCTAAGCCACAGCCTCACACAGGGCCAAGAGACTGATTCCGACACATCCATTTCCAAAGAAATTAACAAAGAGCCACAGGTGATGCCCATTTATTTCCATTTTAAAACTGTTTTCTTCAGGCTTCACAAAGCGGTGTCTTGAGGCCAAGACCTTCCTCACATTCAGGGGAAGAGAAGAATTGGTTAGCAAAAAACCCAAAGCAGAGTTTCTCCACTGAGGCTTTCCTGGTCACACTGATATCTGAGTTTTTTGAGATGCTAGCCATTCCCTTTAGCTATCCATTACATGGCCTTGTCACAGAGCTTGGAGGTGGTACATATCTTGGACACAAAACCATGAGCCTATTCTGGAGAGTGGCCAGAATCAGGAAGAAAACAGGAACTTAGGAAATTAGTAGGTGTTGCCCATCCATAAGGGAAGCCACAGTCCATTCATCAATTGGGCAGAATGAATGCTGGGTAGGTTTCTACTAAACAGGACACATCCATTGATGAATTCTCTTTTCAAATGTCTACAACCACAGACACAGTGGGATACACAGACATAGAAACACTCACTTTGTGAAACGACTTACTAGGAACAGTCCACTCCAAACCAAACAAACCGCCTTTTTTACCTATTCTCAGAAAATGAGACAAAACCACAAACTCACACCCACACCCACAAAGGCACCTCCTTCCCCCAAAGAGGTCTGTGACTATCCGGAGTGTCCTCTGACTTGTGAGCCTTATTATGTTCCCTGAAATGTTCTGTCCTGTCTCAGATCTGGTCTTTTTGGCCAAATCTGTGAAGTGGTCAGGAGCCAGCTGTGAGCAACTTCCTGCTTTCTCAGGAAAGGCCCCTCTTCTGAGCTCTCCTGAAATTTGGCCATTCTCACATCAGTATGTACCAAGAAAGACTGACTCTGTTCTTGGTAAATCCAAATAAGTGAGCCCACTGGGAATGGTACTGGGACTGCCTCTGGTAGCCTGGCTTCCTGGATCCCAAGTTCAGAGAGTTCTATCACCAAAGAAGTGAGGAAGGTCACCTCCTTTGTGAACTGAATGAGGTCACTGCTTTGGAAACCACTTTGTCCTAAAATTTGCTTCCAAGGTTCCCATGAGATGGAGGCTGCCCCTATTTCCTGTGATACGTTCACAACTGAGGATTGTATATCAACCATAGGCAGCCAGGAACAGCTGTCTACACTGGACTGGTTTGGTCCATCTTCCCTACATTAAGAAGAGTGAGGCTTATTCTGACACATCCCTTCATCCTGACTGGGTTGTTTGCCATGGAAGATGACTTTTGCTCTCTCAGATCCTTCATAGCTGCCTACATCTTCTCCAGGGATCATTTCTGCATGAAACTTTGAGGTTCTCAGCAGGTGGAAGATCCCCTACACTCCTGTATTGGAAGACTAATTCTGTCCCTCCTCTTCTGTAAAGTTAGATTGAGGAAACATTGTATGGTTAAGGTTAATAACAGCTTCCATTTGGGTTAGGAATCATTCTCTTGGATGAATAATGGTATTGGAATTTTGCTATATTTTCAAGAATATATAGGTGAAATATAAGTATGAAAAAAGAAATCTAGGTAATTTTTGAAGCACAGAAGGGAATTGGCCCCACTATTGGGATTCTTAGCTTTGAATTATGTTTTGCACAGGTGTCTCAGATTAATTGATTTACAATGGCATAGGACCTTGTCTTTTGGATGATTGAATGTCGAAGAGAAAATCCAGTCCAAAAGGGATAGTTGGTGGATTAGGAAGATATTCGGTAGATTTAGAATGAAGAGTGTGTATAGCATTTGGACCAAAAGATCTTTAGCAATAGGGTTTTGGGTAGAGAGTGAAAGTAAATGTCAGCACATGTGAAGAGTCAGTCATAATGATGAAATGGGAAAAAAAAATACAGGAAATCAGATTTCAATAGAGACATTAGGAAATCAGGCAAAGCATAAAGTGAGTGATAGGATTAGACATTTTCAACAGGGTTGAGGTTGAATATGTAATTTCAGGAAGAAACAAATATGTAGTCACCAATAGGATTCACTTTTGAGAGCATTAGGCAACCTGGACATGGATTTTTTTTTAATCCATGCTCACTTTCCATTTAGGATTTGGTAAAATCATAAGTGTGACCTTGCTTTTTGTTTCCACAATATTACTGTGATTAATGTATATATAGATCAGGTGACATGAGTATTTCTTCCACCATTTCTGGGAGCAATATTTTGAAGACATATAATTTAGTATTGTGGGTACAAATAGGTATACTCTGTGTTATATGAATATAAAGATAATGCATGAATAGACCATACTGTGAATAAATAATATAACTGGTTCCAAATTTAAATAATGGATTGAATTGATATGTGAATATATATTGGAAATCATATATTGATATTCATACAATCATTCCAGCCAGTTATACATCTAATGGTAATATCACTGTTATGGTTTATCATGAAGTGTGTGTGAGCTTTGCTTCTAAAATGATTATGGAAATTGAAAATAATGTGCTTGGAAAGAAGTCTCATTAAAAGAGCAGTCAAGAAACCTGGGGGAATACATATGTTCTGAAGCAGGAAGTAATTGAAAGTGAAAAAAATGCCTATAAATTTGTGAATTTGTGAATGAAATATGTATTCTATTATGTGCAAAAACTGAAGAAATATTAATGTACCAGTTTTGAATAAAAATGAACGTCAAAATACATATCATGTCCCATAGGAATCTACTTGCATTGACGTTAAACTGAGTCATTTACTATAGCAATATTAGGATTTGTATGCACCATTCACTGAAGTTAGTTTTCAGTATTAATAAACAAATATGTATTTCAGGTGGATTAATATTTCTGAGAACATTCTTATGAAAAGTTGAATATAAATCCACATTCATGAACATCAATGAATTTAGGGAGTATATAATAAGACACATACATTTCATATTTTGAAAAATCTGGAGAGTTTATACATATATATATGCACACACACACACACACACACACACACACACACGTATACATTAAAAAGTAGCAATATATATGCCAATCGAAATACATCATGAATTATATATCATCCACAAATCCAAAAATCTTCATTTTTCTGAGCATCGATTTATGTATAATGTTGTTCAACTAGGGAGCTCACCCATAGTTTGAATTGTAAGTTCCAACAGCATTTAGGAGGAGTGATCCCTTCTCACAATTTGTATTTGCAAAGTCAGCAACCTCACAAGTATGTACATGTGATACCAGGTAGGATTCTATATGTGAATATAAAAATGCATGTGCTGAATAGGGTACAGAGAAATGGAGACAGGAATTCTCATATTTGTTAACTTTAGAAACACATGGAGAAGGGAGGGGCAGAGCCGCCAACCGCGCCTGTAAGGTAGGCGGACCTGCGAGCCACCCGTAGAACAGGCCTAGCGGCCCGCCATCGTGAAAGACACATCACCCTGGTTGGGGGTTGGGCAGAGCCACTGCACGCGTGCAAGGAACGCGGACATGCAACCCACAGGCAGAACAGGCCCAGACACCCGCGGAGGGGCAGAGACACCCCTTGTGACTTCAAGATAGGTGAACCTGCGACCCACCAGCTGAAGCGGCCCAGCTGCCTTCAGAGGGGCAGAGCCGGCCCCCGCGCCTGCGAAGTAGGTGGACCTGCGAACACCGACAGACCAGGTGCTAGGCCCCGCCAGGGTGCTAGACACATAACCAGGTTTGGGGAGGGGCAGAGCCGCTGCCCGTGCCTGCAAAGCAGGTAGACCTCTCACCCAGAGGCAGAACAGACCCAGCGACCTACCAGCGTGGTAGACACATCGCCCCGGTTTGGGGGGGGGCAGAGATGCCACTCACGCCTGCAATGTAGACAGCCCTGCAACCCACAGACAGAAGAGGCCCAGCGGAGCGCGGAGGGGCAGAGCCGACGCCTGTGCCTGCAAGGTAGCTGGACCTGTTACCCACTGGCTGAACAGGACCAGCAGCCGCAGATGGGTAGATCAACTGCCCGCTCCTGCAAGGTAGGCGGACCAGCTACCAAGAGGCAGAACAGGCCCAGCGGCGTGCTGGTGTGGTAGGCACATTGCCCCAATTGGAGGAGGGGCAGAGCCGCTGCTTACGCCTGTGAGGGAGACTTTTCAAGAATACAATAGCAATATAAACATTTAGGGGTAAAATTCAATAACACAAAAGTTTCACCAAGCCGAAAAAAACGTGAACAGTAGGGAAAGACAAGGAAAGAAAGGACCACAAGCAACGCAGGTCAACTCAACATTAGAAGAGGTAATATCTGCAGCATATGGAATGTCAGATAAAGAATCAGGATATACTTGCTTCAGATGATCTGAAGTCTCCAGGGAGACATTAGACAGCAAAATCAGACAATGAAAGATCACTTTGACAATGAATTACAAAAACAAATCCAAGAAGCAAAAGATCAACTATACAGGGAGATAGAGGTTATAAAAAACACACAAACAGAAATCATAGAAATGCAGGAAGCAATAAACCAACTTAAAAACTCAATTGAGAATACTACCAGCAGAATAGATCACTTAGAACAATGAAGACAAAGTATTTCAACTTGAAAAGAACATAGAAAGCTCAGCAAGACTGTTAAGAAACCATGAGCAGAACATCCAAGAAATATGGGATAACATGAAGAGACCAAACTAAAGAGTAATTGGGATACAGGAAGGTATACAGGTCCAAACCACAGGATTGAGCAATCTATTCAATGAAATAATATGAGAAAAGTTTCCAGACATGAAGAATGAGACAGAATCCCAAATCCTAGAAGCCTACAGGACGCCAAATGTGCAAAATCATAAGAGATAAACACCGAGACATATTATAATGAAGATGCCAAACATACAGAATAAAGAGAGAATTTTAAAAGCTACAAGAGAAAGGAAGCAGATTACATTTAGGGGTAAACCAATCAGGATAACAGCTGATCTTTCAACACAGACTCTGAAAGCTAGAAGATCCTGGAATAACATTTTTCAATCACTGAAAGAAATTGGGTTCCAACCAAGAATTGTGTATCCAGCGATTTTAAGCTTCAGGATGGAAGATGAAATTAAAACCTTCCATGATAAACAAAAGTTAAAAGAATTTGCAGCTAGAAAACCATCTCCTCAAAAGATCCTTGGCAAAACATTATAGGAAGACGACATGGAAAATAACAATAAAAACCAACAGTGGGAGGTAGTACAGTAAAGGGGCGAAAAATAATCAAAGAGAAAAACAAACCATGTTTAGTAACATAAATAAACAAATATGGCTGGAAGAACAACCCATATTTCAAAAATAACCCTAAATGTTAATGCCTTAAACTCACCAATTAAGAGACACAGGCTAGTAGAATGGATCACCAAAGAAGACCCAAAAATTTTCTGCCTACAGGAGACACATTTGATAGGAAAAGACATATATAGACTAAAGGTGAAAGGTTGGGAGAAATCATATCACTCATATTGACTTCGGAAACAAGCAGAAGTGTCCATACTCATATCAAATAAAATAGATTTCAAGACAAAGTTAATCAAAAGGGATAAAGAGGGACACTACATATTGCTCAAGGGAACCATACACCAACAAGACATAACAATCATAAATATATGTGCCCCAAACAATGGTTCAGCTATGTTAATCAAACAAACTCTTCTCAAGTTCAAGAGTCTGGTAGACCACCATACAATAATCATGGGAGATTTCAACACACCTCTCTCATAACTGGACAGATATTCCAAACAAAAGTTGAATTAGGAAACTATAGAACTCAATAACACAAATAATAACCTAGACTTAATTAACATATATAGAATATACCACCCAACATCAAGCAGTTACACTGTTTTCTCAGCAGCACATGGATACCTCTCAAAAATAGATCATATATTATGTCACAGAACAACTCTTAGACAATATAAAGGAGTATAGATAATACCAGGCATCTTATCTGATCGTAATGGAATGAAACTGAAAATCAACAATAAAAGAAGGAAGGAAAATTCATGCATCACTTGGAGAATGAACAATACGTACTGAATGATCAATGGGTTATTGAAGACATCAAGGAGAAAAATAAAAAAAATTCTTAGACATAAATGAAAAAGACAGACAGAACATATCAGAATCTATGGGACACATTGAAAGCAGTTCTAAGTGGAAAATTCATTGCTTGGAGTTCTTTCCTTAAAAAAAGAAAAAAAAAAAAACAACAACAAATAAATGATCTCATAGTTCATTTCAAAATCCTAGAAAAAGAAGAGCAAAACAACAGAAAAAGAAGTAGAAGGCAAGAAATAATTAAAATCAGAGGTGAAATTAATGAAATCGAAACAAAAGAAACAATTGAAAAAATTGAAAATACTAAAAGTTGAAAAATTAATAAAATCGACAGACTCTTAGCCATGTTAATGAAGAGAAGAAGAGAGGGAACTCAAATTACTATCATAAGGGATGAAAAAGGCAATATCACAACAGACACTTCTGAAATACAGAAGATAATCAGAAATTATATTAGAAGATAGTGAAGGCATCAATAAATTTCTTAAGTCATATGATCTTCCCAGATTGAGTCAGGAGAATATAGACAACCTAAGCAGACCAATATCAATTGAGAAAATAGAAGAAACCATCCAAAGACTACCAACTAAGAAAAGCCCAGGACCGAATGGGTATACAGCAGAGGAGGCCAATATCACCCTGATTCCTAAACCAGACAAAGACCCTTCAAAGAAACAAATATACAGACCAATCTCTCTAATGAACCTAGATGCAAAAATCCTCAATAAAATTCTGGCGAATCAGATACAAAAACATATTTAAAAAATTGTGCAACATGATCAAGTAGGATTCATTCCTGGGATACAAGGCTGGTTCAATATACGGAAATCAATAAATGTTATTCACCACATCAATAGACTTAAAAATAAGAACCATATGATCACCCCAATAGATGCAGAAAAAGCATTCAATAAAGTACAGCATCCCTTTATGTTTAAAACTCTAGAAAAACTGGGATAACAGGAACATACCTCAATATTGTAAAAACAATCTATGCTAAGCCTCAGGCTAGTATCATTCTGAATTGAGAAAAAATTGAAGGCATTCCCTCTAAAATCTGGAACAAGACAGGGATGCCCTCTCTCACGATTTCTGTTCAACATAGTTCTCGAACACTGGCCAGAGCAATTAGACAAATGAAAGAAATTAAAGGCATAAAAATAGGAAAAGAAGAACTTAAATTATCACTATTTGCAGATGACATGATTCTATACCTAGTAGACCCAAAAGGGTCTTCAAGAAACTATTAGAGATAATAAATGAATTCAGCAAAGTGGCATGATATAAAATCAACAATCATAAATCAAAAGCATTCCTGAATATCAGCAACAAATCCTCTGAAACGGAAATGAGGACAACCACTCCATTGAGAGTATCCTCAAAAAAAATAAAATAAAATATTTGGTTATCAACGTAACAAAAGATGTGAAAGACTTACACAATGAAAACTACAGAACCCTAAAGAGAGAAATAGAAGAAGATCTTACAAGATGGAAAAATATACCCCGTTCATGGATAGGCAGAATTAACATCATCAAAATGGCGATATTACCAAAAGTTCTCTATAGGTTTAATGCAATGCCAATCAAAATCCCAACGGCATTTCCTGTAGAAATAGATAAAACAATTATGAAATTCATATGGAATAATACAAGACCCAGTATAGCAAAGACAACTCTAAGCAGGAAGTGTGAATCAGGCGGTATAGCGATACATGTCCTCAAACTATACTACGGAGCAATAGTAACAAAAAGAGCATGGTACTAGTACCAAAACTGGCGGGTGGACCAATGGTACAGAATAGAGGACACAGAAATCAATCCACAAAATTACAGCAATCTTATATTTGATAAAGGAGCTAAAAGCATAAACTGAAGGAAGGATAGCATCTTCAACAAATGGTGCTGGAAAAACTGGAATTACATATGTAAGAAAATGAAACTGAATCCCTTTCTCTCGCCATGCACAAAAGTTAACTCAAAATGGATCAAGGAGCTTGATATCAAATCAGCGACACGGCATCTGAAAGAAGAAAACTTTGGCTATGATCTACATACTGTGGGGTCGGGCTCCAAATTCCTCAATAGGACACCCATAGCATAAGAGTTAATAATTAGAATCTACAAACAGGACTTACTCAAACTAAATAGATTTTTCTCAGAAAAAGAAACAATAAGAGAGGTAAAAAAGGAGCCTACATCCTGGGAACAAATCTTTACTCCTCACACTTCAGATAGAGCCCTAATATCCAGAGTTATACAAAGAACTCAAAAAATTAAACAATAAGCAAATGAATTACCCAATCAACAAATGGGCCAAGGACCTGAACAGACACTTCTCAGAGGAGGACATACAATCAATCAATAAGTACATCAAAAAATTCTCACCATCTCGAGCATTCAGAGAAATGCTAAACTAACCCACCCTAAGATACCATCTCACTGCAGTACGCTTGGCAGCCATTATGAAGTCAAACGACAACAAGTGCTGGCGAGAATGTGGGAAAAAGGGTACACCTGTACATTGCTGGTGGGACTGCAAATTGGTGCAGCAAATTTGGAAAGCAGTATGGAGATTTCTTGGAAACTTGGGAATGGAACCGCCATTTGACCCAGCAATTCCCCTTCTCGGTCTAATCCCTATAGACCCAAAAAGTGCATGCTACAGGGACATTGATAAATCTATGTTCATAGCAGCACAATTCACAATAGGAAGACTGTGGAACCAACCTAGATGCCCTTCAATAGATGAATGGATTAAAAAAATGTGGCATTTATACACAATGGAGTATTACTCTGCATTAAAAAATGACAAAATCATACAATTTGCAGAGAAATCGATGGCATTACAACGTATTATGCTACGTGAAGATAGCCAATCACTAAAAAACAAATGCCAAATGTTTTCTTTGATATAAAGAGAGTAACTAAGAACAGAGTTGGGAGGAAGAGCATGAGAAGATGATTAATATTAAACAGGGGTGAGAGGTGGGAGGGAAAAGGAAAGAGAAGGAAAATTACATAGAAATGGAAGGAAACCCTCATGGTTATACAAAATTAAATACAAGATGAAGTGAGGTGAAAGGGGACAAAAACAAGTGGAAGAAATGAATTACAATAGATGGGGTAGAGAGAGAGGATTGGAGGGGAGGGGATGGGAGATAGTAGAGGACAGGAAAGGCAGCAGAATACAACAGACACTAGTATAGCAATATGTAAAATAGTGGATGTGTAACTGATGAGATACTGCCATCTGTATACGAAGAAAAATGGAAGTTCATAACCTACTTGAATCAAAGTGTGAAATATGACATGTCAAGAACTATGTAATGTTTTGTAGAACCAACAATAAATATTAAAGGAAAAAAAACACATGGAGAACTATTTCAATGAAAAATTGACTAGGTTTATAACACCTACACTTTATCATGCAAAAGGCAAGTCCAACTATACACCATGCCTCTTCAGAAGTGCTTGTATTTCTATTCTGTTTGGGTTATTTTTCTTCATCATATTAGGATTAGTAGTAAGAGTTTGGTAGGGTATGCGTTAGTGTCAGGGATTCAGTCTTTGGAATGGAAAATTGGAAAATGAATCCAATGTGTATGCAAATATGTGCTACACAAAAATCTTCCCACTCTCATCCAGAACAATGCCTTGACGTTACCTTCACGCCAAATAAGAAACAATTAGAGGAGAAGAGTTAGAAAATCTGTAAATACATATCTGGAATGGAAAATATTCAGGAGTTCACAAACTTGGAGGTGGTAGAGGAGTATCCCAAAGTAAGGGACAGGGTAAACACTCCACAAACATGGAGGTCTGCTGGCCTAAAGACTTCTAGAGAAACTGCCTCTGAGGATGGGCACTTGAAATATATGTTGTCAGTAGCTTTAGCTTCCTTTGTAGTGAGATCATCAAAGCTGGGTCTGCTTCTATGTGACCTGGAGGACATTCTTTCTTGCTTTCCAATACACATGAGGCAGCAGTGCTGAATTCTCTCTTCGTATGTAAACTGTGGCCACTGGGGTCTAAGTGTCTCCCTGTGTGGACTGTGAAGCCTTTTGTTCATCCTCCATTTTCGTAGAGTTTCCTGCTGCAGCACTGAGAGTTTGGTATTTGCCTCACAAAATACAAGGAGTTCAACTGGAACACAGTCCTGGAGGGAGTTCTGTCATTTGTGGTTTTTCAGGGTCTACAAGAGAATGCACCAACCAGGCTTCATTCCCACATAACTTGCCCCCTTCTCCATAGCAACCTGATTCTGCACATTGCCCTGAAAACTATCCATTTAACAAGACACCTTTACATATAAGTGTCTGGTCACTGCACCGTGTCAGTGACAAACCATTTGGAATTCAATGGCAAAACCACATGGCGCAACCACAGAAGATTTATCACACACCTGCACACCACAGCTCAGGGCTCACTACTCAGGAGGGTCCAACTTAATGGCATCTCTGTTCTACACCATTTTCATAAATCCCAGTCAATCAAGGCACTGTCTGGTACACTCATGATCAGCAAGAGGTGCTGACAATTTAAGCCACAGCCTCACACAGGGCCCAGAGTCTGATTCAGACATAACCATTTCCAAAACAATTCATCAAAGAGGCACAGGTGATGCCCATTCATTTCCATTTGAAAATTGTTTTCTTCTGGCTTTATAAAGGGGTGGCCTGAGGCAAAGAGGTTCCTGACATTCAGGGCAACAGAACAATAGTTAAGCAAAAGGCCCTAAGCCAGGTTTCACCATAGAGACTTTCCTGGTCACACCAATATCTGAGTTTTCTGGTGTGCTCGCCATTCCTTTCAGCTAACTAGTACATGGCCATGTCACAGAGCTTGGAGGTGGTACATATCTTGGACAAAAAACCATGAGCCTTTCTGGAGAGTTGCCAGAATTCAGGAAGAATTCAAGAACTTAGGATGATACTAGGTGTTGCCCATGGATAAGTCAAGCCTCAGTCCATTCATTAATTGGGCAGGATGAATGCTGTGAAGCTTTCTACTAGACAGGACACACCCAGTGAGCCATTTTCTTTTCTAATATCTACAACTAAGGACACAGTGGGATACACAGACATAGAAACAGTCTCCTTGTCAGATGACTTACTAGAAACAGTCCACTCCAAACCAAACAAACCTCCTTTTTTACCTATTCTCAGAATATGAGACAAATCCACAAACTGACATCCACACACACAAAGTCACCTCCTTCCCCAAGTATGTCTGTGACTATCCGGAGTGTCCTCTGACGAGTAGGCCATAGAATGTTCCCCAGAAATGGCCGGTCCTGTCTCAGATCTGGTCTCCTTGGCCAATTCTGTGAAGTTTTCAGGAGGCAGTGGTGAGCCATTTCCTGCCCTCTCAGGAAAGGACCCTCTTCAAACCTTTCTTGGCATTTGGCCACCCTCACATCAGTAGGTACCAAGAAAGACTGACTCTTTACTTGGTAAATCCAAACAAGTGAGCCCACTTGGACTGGGACTGGTACTGGCTCTTGGTGCCTGGCTTCCTGGATCACAAAATTCAGAGAGTTCCATCATGAAAAAATTGAGGTGAGGTCACTTTCTTCAGAAAATGAATGAGGCCACTGTCTTGGCCACCACTTTGTCCTAACAGTTGCTTCCTAGTGTCTCAGGAAAAGGAGGCTGCCTCTATTTCCTGTGACACTTTCACAAGTTAGAATGGTATAGAAACATAGGCACCTGGGAACAGCTCTCCACACATGCCTGGTTTCATACATCTTCCCTACATTAAGAAGAGATAGGATGATTCAGACACATCCTTTCATCCTGATCGGGTTGTTTGCAAAGGAAGATGACTTTTGCTGTCTCAGGTCCTTCATAGCTGCCTACGTCTTCTCCAGGGATCATTTCTGCATGGATTTTGAGGTACTCAGCAGGTGGAAGATCTCCTAACTTCCTGTATTGTAATACTAACTTTGTCCCTGCTCTTCTGTAAAGTGAGATTGAGTGAACAATCTCAGTTTACAGAATGGTTAGGGTTAATAGCATGTTCGATTTGGGTTATGAATCATTTTGCTGGATGAATAATGATATTGGGAACCTGTGATATTTACAAGAACATGGAGGTGAAATATAAGTATGAAAACAGAAATCTAGGTAATATTTGAAGCCCAGAAGGACTTTGGGCCCTTGATTGGGATACTTAGCTTAAATTATGTTCTGTGTGACCTTTGCATTTTGTGTCCAGAATATTAGTGTGATAATATGTATATGTAGCTAAGGTGACATGAGTATTTCTTTCACCATTTCTGTGAGCAATATTTTGAAAACTTATAAATTAGTACTGGGGATACTATTAGGTTTACCCTGTTTTGATGAATATAGAGATGATGCATTAATAGACCATACTGTGAATAAATTATATAACTGGTTCCATATTTAAATAATGGATTGTATTGATATCTGAAAATATATAGAAAATCTTATATTGATATACATACATTCATTCCAACCAGTTATATATCTAATTGTAATGTTAGGGTTATCATTTATCATGAATAGTGTGTGAGTTTTGCCTCAAAAATGATTATGGAATCGAAAATAATATGTTTAGAAAGAAGTCTAGTAAAAAGACCAGTCAAGAAACATGGAGGAACATATGTCTTCCGAAGGAGGAAGTGATTGAAAGTGAACCAAATGTTTATAAATTTGTAAACTTGTGAATGAAAGGAAATATCTTATGATGTCCATGAACTGAAGAAATAATAACGTACCAGGTTTGAATAAAAATGAACTTTAACAAACACAATAGAGACATTAGGAATTCTGGCAAAGTATAGTTCGCAGTGAAAGGTTAATAAAATAAGTACTTGTCACTTCCTGTTTTTCTGTATGCTTAACAAAACACTTTTGAAATATTGAGAACTGTTTGCTAATCTTATTCCCAGAATGTGATGTCCCCAATTGCCAAACTGCAGAATGTACTCCCTCAACCAGTTGCACGCAAACCGCTCACTCGCCCGGACCCATCAATAAACTTACCCCCCTGCCCTGTCCAAGGGAAATATATAAGCTCTGCTTAAGCTGTTCTCTGGGCTCTCTGCTCTATTCAAGTGAGCTCTGAGCCCCAGCATGCTGGACCCCCAATAAACCCTTTGCTTTTGCATGAGACAGTCTCTTGGTGGTCTCTTCCCCCGATTGTCACCGGACCTTTACATATGGAGGTTCCACTGAGATCCGGCAGCGGTGGACAAGAGACCCCAACAAACTCCTCTCAGGGTAAGTAAGGTGCCTCTTTCTGGTCAGGTTTCAGGTCAGGGCTTGGCAAAATGGATGTCAATGAAGAGCGTGAGCTCTCTCCAACGATGGCTGACAGTCATGTCACAGAGCCACAGGCCAAGTCCCTGGGTGACCTCATAGAGGACTCAGAAAATTGAGGAACAATAGTCTCCATGACTCAGTGATATTTTGTTTCAGATTCGTTATTGCCAACCGATCGGGTTCTGCCAACAACTAAGTCCTGGTCTCAGTGTTGGACTTCCATATCCTGTCTTTATTGTCTTGTCTTGTCTTTATTGTCTTGTCTTGTCGGCTGGCCGGTCCAATAATAATCCTCATATTATTGCTAACTATTAAACCCTGCTTGCTCAACCATGTAATTTATTTTCTCCAAGCTCAAATTGGACAAGTTAAACTAATGGTAATACCCCACTAGCAGACATAGAATGTGACACCCCCCAATGATCATTTTTATGATTAAAAGTAGCCAGAAAAAGAAGTGTCGAATGAAAGGTTAATAAAATATGTAGTTGTCACTTCCTGTTTTTCTGTACGCTTAACAAAACACTGTTGAAATCTTGAGAAATGTTTGCCAATCTTGTTCCCAGAATGTGCTGTCCCCAACTGTCAAACTGCAGAATGTACTCCTTCACCAGGTTGCATGCAAATTGACCACTCGCCCTGACACATCAATAAACTTCCCTCCCTGCACTCGCAAGGGAAAGTATTTAACCTCTGCTTAAGCTGTTCTCAGGGCTCTCTACTCTTTTCAAGTGAACTCTGAGCCCCAGCATGCTGGACCCCCAATAAACCCTTTGCTGTTACATGAGATAGATTCTTGGTGGTCTCCTCTTCTGACACTCGACCGACCTTTACTTGGATGATTGAATGTAGAAGAGAACATCCAGTCAAAAAGGGATAGTCAGTAGGATTAGGAATATAGTCCGTAGGTTTAGGAAGAAGAGTGAGTATAGGATTTGGACCAAAAGTTCTTTAGTAATAGGGTTTCGGTTAGAGAATGAATGTAAATGTCAGCACATGTGAAGAATGAGTCACAATGATGAACTGGGGAAAATATGTAGGAAAGCAGATATCAATAGAGACATTAGGAAATCAGGCAAAGTATAAAGTGAGTGATAGGATTAGACATTATCAACAGGGTTGAGTTTCAATATATAATCTTAGGAAGAAACAAATATGTAGTCACCAATAGGATTGACATTTGAGAGTATTAGGCAACCTGGACATGAATGTTTTTAATAATACAGGTTCACTTTCTATTTAGCCTTTGGTACAATCATAAGTGTGACTTTTGCATTTTGTGTTCCGAATATTACTGTGATAAAATTTATATGTAGATCAGGTGACATGAGTATTTCTTCCACAATTTCTGGGAGCAATATTTTGAAGACGTATAAATTGAGCACTCTAGGATATGCCAACAAACAATTCTTACATAAACTTTTACCAATGTGGTTCCAAAGGTAGAGGCGCATACGCAAGGAATGCAAAGTGAGCTAATTCTAACCAAAAAAAAAAAAGAAAAAAAAATTGATACTTTATCTTCCACTTCTTGTGCCACTCCTGTTTCAAATTACTTAGTCTTGACTGCATGTCTCCTGCAGAAATAATCAAAATCTCTGGAATACGTCTTTTGTTTGTTTTGCTTTTGCGGTGCTGCAGATAGAACCCAGGGCCTCCACATGCTTCGGAAAGCACTTGACTGCTAAACTACATCCATGCTCCCCACCCCCACTACTTTTTTGTTGTTTTGAGAAAGGGTCTTAGTAGCTGGGATTTCAGGCATGCGCTATTGCACCAGACTCCTGAATATATCTTGCCACTACATTTAGATGCAGAATTGGCTCAACAATAAGAAATTAAGAGGGTGTGAATAAAATAGTAATAGTGAAGAACCACTAAGAATACAGAGAAAGCACACTAAACAATACCTTTTGTTCAAATGCAATCTCTTTTAAAAGATTTTTTAAATGGATGACAATAAACTTCTGAAAAACAGACACAAATATCTTTCCTATCCTTTGCCTGAATTTCAATACTTTAAATTTTATTTTAATTACAGCTTTACTGAGATACAAATTTATATACCATGCAATCTATTGTATCACATGTGTATCTATTTTATATCCAGTATGGTTATTTCAATAAAATGACACACTAACTTTTCTGAATGAGTAGAATTACTAGTTACTACTAGGGTTCAATTCCTAGCTTTGCAAAAGCAAACAAACAAACAAACAAAGTTGGCTAACGGATCATATATTCTAATATTCCTAGCATTTTTTCAGTACAAAAAACCCACATTATCCCACAAAGGGATATGAAATAGAATTATATTTTTTCATGTGGGTATGCTAAAGACAAGTCTATTTAGAAAATCCTGTTGTTTCAAATGTTGTTGAAAATAATATAAAAATACTTTAAGAAAGAATGCAAAATAAAAAAAAATAAATTAGTATTGGGGGTACAAAGAGGTGTACCCTGTGTCTATGAATATAGAAGTAATTCATGAATTGACAATACTGTGAATAAATAATATAACTGATTCCACTTCAAATAATGGATTGCTAGAATTGATATCTGAAAATATATAAGAAATCTTATATTGATATAGAATCATTCATTCCAATGAGTTATACATCTAATGGTAATATTAGGGTTATATTCTATCATGAAAGGTGTGTGAGATCTGCTTCAAAAGTGAGAATGGAAAAGGAAAATAATGTGTTTTGAAAGAAGTCTCATGAAAAGACCAGTCAAGAAACATAGAGGAATGCATGTGTTCTGAAGTAGAAAGTGATTGAAAGTGACACAAATGCAAATAATTTTGCTAACTTGTGGATGAAATACATATCCTATGATGTGAATAAACTGAAGAAATAGTAAAGTACCAGTGTTGAATAAAAATGAACGTCAAAATGTACATCATGTCCCATAGTAATCTACTTGGATTGATGTTAAACTGGGTCAGTTACTGTAGAAATATTAGGATTTGTATGCACCATTCACTGATGTTACTTGTCAGTACTAGAAAACAAATATGTATTTCAGGTGGATGAATAATTCTGAGAATAATCTTGTGAAAAGTTTATTATAAATCCACATACATGAATATGAATGAATTTAGGGTGTGTAAAAGAAGACAGAAGTATTTCATATTTTTAAAAATTTGGAGAGTATATATATATATATATATATATATATATATATATATATATATATATATATATACACACACACACAAACAAACACATATACACACAGAGACATTGAAATGTAGCAATATATATGCCAATTGAAATTGATGTAGAAATACATATCGTCCAAAGATCCAAAAATATTTAATTTACTGAACATGGATTTGTGTATAATGTTGTTCAACTAGGAAGCTCCCCCTTAGGTTAAATTTTCAGTTCCAACAGCGTTTAGGAGGAGTGATCTCTTCTCATAATTTGTATCTGCCAAGTCAGCCACCTCACAAGAATGTACATTTGATACCAGGTAGGATTCTATATGTGCATATAAAAATGCATGTGCTGAATAGGCTACAGACAAACGGAGACAGGAATTCAAATACTTGTTAAATTTAAAAACACATGGACAACTATGTCAACAAAATATTGATTAGATTTATAACTCCTACACTATATAATGCAAAAGGCAAGTTCAACTATACACCATGCCTCCTCTGAACTTCTTGGATTTCTATTCTGTTTGGGTTATTGTTCTCCATCATATTAGGATTAGTAGTCAGATTCTAGTAGGTTATGGGTTAGTGTCAGGAATTCAGTATTTCGAATGGAAAATTGGAAAATGAATCCAATGTGTATGCAAATATGTGCTACAAAAAAATCTTCCAACTCTCATCCACAACAATGCCTTGAAATTACCTTCACCCCAAATAAGACACAATTAGAAGAGAAGAGGTAGAAAATCTGTGAATATATATCTGTAGTGGAATATGCTCAAAAGTTCACAATTTTGGAGGTTGTAGAGCAGTTTCCAAAAGTAAGGGACAGGGTAAACACTCCACAAACATGGAGCTCTGTTGGCCAAAAGATTTCTTGAGAAACTGCCTCTGAGGGTGGGCACTTGAAATATATGTGTTTGTCAGAAGCTTTAGCTTCCTTTCTAGTGAGACCATCAAAGCTGGGTCTGTATCTATGTGACATGAAGATCTTGGTTTCTTATTTTCCAATGATCCTGAGGCAGCAGTGCTGATTTCTCTCTTTGTATGTAAACTGTGGCCACTGGGGGCTAAGTGTCACCCCATGTGGACTCTGAAGCCATTTGTTCATCCTCCAACTTTTGTGGTGTTTCTTGCTGCTGAACTGGGACATTGGTATTTGCTTCACGAAATACAATGAGTTCAACTGGAACACAGTGCTGGAGGAAGTTCTGTCACGTGTTGTGGGTCACGTTCTGCAGGAGAATGTACCAACCAGGCTTCAATACCAGATAGCTTGTCCCCTTAACCTCAGCAACCTGATTCTTAACATTACCCTGAAACCTCTCCATATACAAGATGCCTTTACATAGAAGGGTCTGCTGGCTGCACCATGTCAGTCACAAGCCATTTGGAAGTCAATAGCAGATCCACATGGTCCCACCACAGATATTTTATCACACACTACTGCTCTAGGTCCACTACTCAGCAGGCTCCAACTTATTGGCATTGCTGTTCTAGATAATTTTTATGAAACTCAGTCAATAAAGGCCCTGGCTAGTATACTCATGATCAGCAACAGACCATTTAAGAGTTCTCCAGTGCCACCTGTTAATGGCTCCACAGGGCTTTGAAGAACTCATTTGACCCAAAGAATGCCTAATCTCACTTGATGGAGGTCAGGAACCTTACAGAGGAAGGCAAGAGACTTCATCCACAATTACTGATCTTTTTGCCATTTTGGTTTTGAATGCACACATGGGATCTTTCTTTAGATCCATCAGGTGCTGAGAATCTAAGCTATAGCCTCACATAGGACCAAGAGGCTGATTCAGACGCATCCCTTTCCAAAGCAATTAAGCACAGAGCCACAGTTGATGTCCATTTATTTCCATTTGAAAGCTGTTTTCTTCAGGATTCACAAAGGGATGGCCTGAGGCAAAGACTTTCCTGACATTCAGGGCAACAGAACAATAGCAAAAGGCCCAAAGCAGGGTTTATCCACTGAGACTTTCCTGGACACACTGATATTAGAGTTTTCTGAGATGCTCGCCATTCCCTTCATCTATCTTGTACATGGCCATGTCACTCAGATTGGAGGTGGTACATATCTTGGACACAAAACAATGAGCCTATTCTTGAGAGTGACCAGAATTGAGGAAGAAATCAGGAACTTAGGAAGATTGCAGGTGTTGCCCATCCATAAGGCAAGGGGCAGTCCACTCCTAAATTGGGCAGGATGAATGCTGGGAAGATTTCTACTAGACAGGACACATTGATGCATTCTTTTTTCTAAGGTCTACAACCACGAACACAGTGGGTTACAAAGACATGCAAAAAATCGCCTTGTCAAACGACTTACTAGAAGCAGTCCACTCCAAACCAAACAAACCGCCTTTCCTACCTATTCTCATAAGAAGAGACTAAACCACAAAATCACACACACACGCGCAAACGCACCTCCTTCATTCAAGTAGGTCTGTGACTATCTGGAGTGTCCTCTGACTGGTGGGCCATACTATGTTCCCCCAAAAGGCCTGTCCTGTCTCAGATCTGGTCGCGGTGAACCACTACCTGCTTTCTCAGGAAAGGCCCCTCTTCAGAGCTCTCCTGGCATTTTAAATCCTCATATCAGTAGGTACCAAGGAATACGTAGTCTATCCTTGGTTTTTCCAAACAATGGAGCCCACTGGCACTGGAACTGTGACAAGGTCTTGGTATTCTCTGTCTTCCTGGAGCCCAAGGTCAGGGAGTTTCTTCACCAAGGAAGTGAGGTAGGTCGCTTCATTCAGGAACTGAGTGACTTTACTGCCTTTGCAACCACTTTGTCCTAACAGGTGATTGCAAGGTTCCCATGAGGTGGAGGCTGCCCCTACTTCCCGAGACAGTTTCAACAGTTAGAATGGTATATCAACCATAGGAATCCGGGAACAGCTCTCCACACAGGCCTGGTTTGGTCCCTTTTCTCTACATTAAGAAAAGAGAGGCTGATTCAGACACAATGCTTCATCCTGAGTGCGTTGTTTGCCATGGAAGATGACTTTTGCTCTCTCAGGTCCTTCATAGCTGCCTATGTCTTCTCCAGGGATCGTTTCTGCTTAAAACTTTGAGGATCTCAGCATCTGGAAGATCCCCTACATTCCTGTATTGTAAGACCAACTCTGTCGCTGCTCTTCTGTAAAGTTAGATTGAGGGAACAGTGTTTGGTTAGGCTTAATAACAGGTTCGATTTGGATTAAGAATCATTCTGAGCGATGAATAATGGTATTGGGAATGTGCGATATTTACAAGAATATTTAGGTGAAATATAAGTATGAAAACAGAAATCTAGGTAAAATTTGAAGCCCAGAAGGGCATTGGGCCTTTAATTGGGATACTTAGCTTTGACTTACGTTCTGCACAGATGTCTTAAATAAATCCATATACAATGTCATAGGACCTTGTACCTTGGATGATTGAATGTCACGAGAATATCCAGTCAAAAAGCTATAGTCGGTAGGATTAGGAAAAGTGTCGGTAGGTTTAGAAAGAATAGTGATTATAGGTTTTGGAGAAAATGTTTTTAGCAATTGGGTTTCGGTTAGAAAGTGAATTTAAATGTCAGCACATGTGAAGAGTCAGTCAAAATGATAAACTGGGAAAATATTTAGGAAAGCAGAAATCAATAGAGACATTAGGATATCAGGCAAAGTATAAAGTGAGTGATAGGATTACACATTTTCAACAGGCTTGAGGTTGAATATATAATCTTAGGAGGAAACAAATATATAGTCACCAATAGGATTGACATTTGAGAGCGGTAGCAACCTGGACAGGAATATTTTTAGTAATCCATGCTCACTTTTCATTTAGGTTTTGGTACAATCATAACTGTGACCTTTGCATTTTGTTTCCAGAATATTACTGTGATAACATGTACATGTAGATCAGGTGACATGAGTATTTCTTCCACCATTTCTGGGAGCAATATTGTGAAGACGTATAAGTTAGTACTGGGGGTACAAATAGGTGTACCCTGTGTCTATGAATATAGAGATAATGCATGAATAGACCATACTGTGAATAAATAGTATTACTGGTTCCAACTTTGAATACTGGATTGAATTGATAAATGAAAACATAGAGGAAATCTTATATTGATATATATACATTCATTAAAACCAAATATACATCTAATGGTAATATCAGGGTTATGGTTCATCATGAAGAGTGTGTGAGTTTTGCTTCAAAAATGATTAAGGAAATCGAAAAAGAAACCTCATGAAAAGATCAGTCAAGAAATATGGAGTTATACATGTGTTCTGAAGCAGGAAGTGATTGAAAATGAAACAAATGCCTATTAATTTTCGAATTTCTAGATGAAATATATATTTTATGATGTGCATAAACGGAAGAAATTGCAATGTACCAGTGTTGAATAAAAATGAATTTCAAAATACACATCATGTCCCATAGAAATCTATTTGCATTGATGTTAAACTGGGTAAGTTACTGCAGAAATACAAGGATTTGTATGCACCATTCACTGAAGATAGTTCTCAGTACGAGGAAACAAATATGTTTTTCAGGTGTGTGAATATTCCTGGGAATAATCTAGTGAAAAGTTGATTAAAAATCCACATACATGAATATAAATTATTTTAGGGAGTGTATAATAAGACACATATTTCATATTTTGAAAAATCTGGAGAGTATGTATACACACACACACACAAACAGACTTTAAAAAGTAGGAATATATATGCCAATTGAAATTCACCATGAAATATATATCATCCACAGATCAGAAATATTTATTTTACTGAACATGGGTTTTTGTGTATAGTTGTTCAACCAGGAAGCTCACCCATTGGTTGAATTTTCAGTTCCAGCATCATTTAGGAAGAGTGAACTATTCTAACAATTTGTATCTGCCAAGTGAGCCATCTCACAAGAATGTACGTGTGATTCCAGGTAGGATTCTATATGTGCATATAAAATTACATGTGCTGAATAGGCTGCAGAGAAAGGGAGTCAGGTATTCACATATTTGTTAACTTTAGAAATACATGGAGAAATATTTCAACAGAAAATTGACTAGATTTATAACTCCTACCCTATATAATGCAAAAGGCAAGTCCCACTATACAACATGCATCCTCTGAACTGCTTATATTTCTATTCTGTTTGGGTTTTTATTCTCCATCATATTAGGATTAGTAGTCAGAGTCTAGTAATGTAGTGGTTAGTGTCATGGATTCAGTATTTCTAATGGAAATTTGGAAAATGAATCCAATGTGTATGTAAATATATGCTACACAAAAATCTTCCCACTCTCATCCAGAAAAATGCCTTGACATTACCTTCGCACCAAGAAAGACACAATTAGAGGAGAAGAATTAGAAAATGTGTGAATACATATATTCAATGAAAAATCCTCAGAAATTCACAACCTTGGAGGTGGTAGAGGAGTTTCCAAAAGTAAGGGACAGGATAAACACTCCACAAACATGGAGCTCTGCTGGCCTAAAGACTTCTTGAGAAATGCCTCTGAGTTTGGGCACTTGAAATATATGTTGTTTTCAGGAGCTTTAGCTTCTTTCTAGTGAGACCATCAAAGCTGGGTCTGCATCTATGTGACCTGGAGGACATGGCATCTTATTTTTCAATGAACATGAGGCAGCAGTGCTGGTTTCTCTCTTTGCAGGTAAACTGTGGCCACTGGGGGCTAAGTGTCTCCCCGTTTGGACTGTGAAGCAATTTGGTCATGATCCACTTTTCGTTGTGTTTCTTGCTGCTGCACTGGGAGTTTGGTGTTTGCTTCATGAAATACAACGAGTTTATCTGGGACACAGTGCTGGAGGGAGTTCTGTCACGTGTGGTGGGTCAGTGTCTGCAGGAGAATGCACCAACCAGGCTTCTATCCAGATAGCTTTCCCCCTTGACCATAGCAACCTGATTCTGAACATTGCCCCGAAACCTCTGCATATAACAAGATGCCTTTACATAGAAGGGTCTGCTGCCTGCACCATGTCAGTCACAAGGCATTTGGAATCCAATGCTAGATCCTCATGGCCGTACCACTGATGTTTTATCACACACCTGCCCACCACTGCTCTAAGTCCACTTCTCAGCCGATTCCAACTTACTGGCATCTGTGTTCTACACCATGTTAAAGAAACCCAGTCAATCTAGGCACTCTCTGGTATACTCATGATCAGCAACAGGACATCCAAAGGTTCTCCAGTGCCACCTGGTCATGGTAATTTTAAAAATTTCATGATATTTATGTAACCATTTTCAAGGATGAAGTTGGAGGCATTGTGGGTTTCAATTATTCAGAAACCATTAAATGGTGAGGAATCTCATTTTAATGAAAGCTCTGGAGAACTCTCACAGGCAAGGCTTCCCAAATAGTGGCCAAAACGTCACTTGAAGCCAGGCCCATTGAGGTCTAAAATGTGAGGTCCATGTGTGTTTTGACTCTCAATTGTGGCTGCCATGTCTTTCAGAATAAAATTATGTGATTCTCTGGCTGAGAGTCCCAGTGAACTGTGGAAAGTCCCCCTGGGACTAGATCACAGCTTCCAATGGCGACTCTCATGCGTTGCCTCCAAAAATCTTAACACAATTCATGGCAATTCTTCTCTGAGGTCAGTTCAAGAACTGAGTCTCTAAGGGGAATCACACCAGAATTCAACCCAGGTTGAACCAGTAATCTCTCACAATTAAAACCTAAACACTCCCACATGACCCTCATCTTCTTCCATATAGACACTCATCATAACCTCTGGCTGGAGGTTTCCATGAGGGCACAGCCCAAGACAGTGTCCAAAATAAGCTTCCTTGTCCCTCATTTGCCTAAAGTCACGTTTGCCTGGACACCCTTCCTATGAACCAGGAGTGATCAAATAGGCCTGACATTTATACTGCTCCACTTCTCCAATTTGAGGCCTACTGACTGAGGGGTTTAAATTCTTTTTGGGAATTGGACGCATGAGAAACCACAAGAACTATGGGAAAGCCACTGCAGAGCTTTGAAGAACCCATTTGACACAAAGGATCCCTATTCTTCCTTGATGGAAGTAAGTGCCCTACCAGAGGAAGGCAAGAGACTTCATCCACAATGACTCTACTTTTAGCCATTTTGGTTTTGGATGCACATATGGAATCTTTCTTTAGATCCATAAGGTGCATAGAATCTAAGCCACAGCCTCACACAGGGCCAAGAGGCTGATTCAGACACATCCCTTTCCAAAGCAATTAAGCAAAGAGCCACAGGAGATGCACATTTATTTCCAATTGAAAAGTCTTTTGTTAAGGCTTCCAAAAGTTTTGGCCTGAGGAAAACACCTTCCTGACATTCAGGGCAACAGAAAAATATGTATGCATAAGGCCCAAAGCAGGGTTTCTCCACTGAGATATTCCTGGTCACACTGCTATCTGAGTTTTCTGAGATGCTCGGCCATTCCATTCAGCTATCCAGTACATGGCCATTTCACAGACCTTGGAGGTGGTACATATCTTGGACACACAACCATGAGTCTATTCTTGAGAGTGACCAGAATTGAGTAAGAAATCAGGAACTTAGGAAGATTGCAGGTGTTGCCCATCCATAAGGCAAGCCGCAGTCCATTCATAAATTGGGCAGGATGAATGCTGGGAAGCTTTCTACTAGACAGGACACATCCATTGATGCATTCTCTTTTCTAATGTCTACAACCACTAACACAGTGGGATACACAGACATAGAAAAACTCGCATTGTCAAAGGACTTAGAAGAATCAGATAATTCCAAACCAAACAAACCTCCTTTCCTACCTATTCTGAGAACATGAGACAAAACCACAAACCCCACCCGAACTCACAAATTCAACTTCTTCCCCCAAGTAGGTCTGTGACTATCCGGAATGTCCTCTGACTTGTGGGCCATACTGTGTTCTCCCGAAATGGCCTGTCCTGCCTCAGATCTGGTCACCTTGGCCAACTCTGTGAAGTTGTCAGGAGCCAGTGTTGAGCCACTACCTGCTTTCTCAGAAAAGGCCCCTCTTCAGAGCACTCCTGGCATTTGGCCATCCTCACATCAGTAGGTACCAAGAATGACTGACGCTGTCCTTGGTAAATCCAACAAGTGAGCCCACTGGAACTGTGACTGGGACTGGCTCTGGGTGCCTGGCTACTTGGGTCACAAGTTCAGAGAGTTCCATCACCAAGGAAGTTAGGAAGGTCATTTCTTCGGGAACTGAATGAGGTCACTGCCGTGGCAACCACTTTGTCCTAACACTTGCTTCCAAGGGTCCCATGAGATGGAGGCTGCCCCTAATTCCTGAGACACTTTCAAAAGTTAGAATGGTATACCAACCATAGGTACCCAGGAACAGCTCTCCACACAGGCCCGGTTTGCTCCATCTCCTCTACGTTAAGGATAGAGAGTTGATTCAGACTCAACCCTTCATCCTGACCACGTTGTTTTCCATGGAAGATTACTTTTGCTCTCTCCGGTCCTTCATAGCTGCCTACATCTTCTCCAGGGATAATTTCTGCATTGACCTTTGAGGTTTTCAGCAGGTTGAAGATCCCCTACATTCCTGTATTGTAAGAACAAATCTGTCCCTGCTCTTCTGAATACTTAAATTGATGGAACAATGTATGGTTAGTGTTATTAACATGTTCAATTAAAACCAAAACACTACCACATGGCCCTTATATTCTTCCATATAGACACTCATCATTACGTCTGGCTGGAGGTTTCCACAAGGGGCGAAGCCCAAGACAGTGTCCAAAATAAGTTCCCTTGCCCCTCATTTGCCTAAAGTCTGGGTTTCCTGGACACCCTTCCTGTGAACCAGGATTGATCAAATAGGCCTGCCATTAATAATGCTCTTTTTCTCCTTTTTGAGGCCTACTGAACGTGAGGTATAGATTCTTTATGTGATTTGGAGTCATGTGAAACCCAAGCACCTTTTCTCGTCTTTGAAGAACTCATTAGACCCAAAGGATCCCTATTCGTACTTGATGGAGGTGAGGAGCCTAACAGAGGAAGCAAGAGACTTCATCCACAATGTCTGATCTTTTTGCCATTTTGGTTTTGGATGCACACATGGGATCTTTCTTTAGATCCATCAGATGCTGAGATTGTAAGCCACAGCCTCACACAGAGCCGAGAGGATGATTTAGACACATCCTTTTCTAAAGCAATTAATCTAAGAGCCACGGGTGATGCTCATTCATTTCCATTTGAAAGCAGTTTCTTCAGGCTTCACAAACTGGTGGTCTGAGGCAAAGACCTACCTGACATTCAGGTCAACAGAACAGTAGGTAAGCAAAAGGCACAAAGCAGGGTTTCTCTACTGAGACTTTACTGGTCACACTGATATCTGAGTTTTCTGAGATCCTCCCCATTCATTTCAGGTATCCAGTAAATGGCCATGTCACAGAGCTCGGAGGTGGTACATATCTTGGACAAAAAAAAATGAGCCTATTCTGGAGAATGGCCAGAATTCAGGAAGAAAACAGGAACTAAGGAAAATAGTAGGTGTTGCCCATCGATAAGGCAAGCAACAGTCCATTCATAAATTGGGGAGGATGTGTCCTGGAATGCTTTCTACTTGTCAGGACACATGCATTGATGCATTCACTTTTCTCATATCTTCAACCACCGACAAAGTGGGATACACAGACATAGAATCACTCACCATGTCAAATGACTTATTAAAAACAGTCCACTCCAAACCAAACAAACTGCCTTTCCTACCTATTCTCAGAACATGAGACAAAACCATAAACTCACATCTACACCCTCAAAGGCATATCGTTTACCCACATAGGTCTGTGAGTAACCAGAGTGTCCTCAGACTGATAGGCCATACTATGTTCCCCCGAAATGGCCTGTCCTGTCTCAGATCTGGTCTCCTTTACCAACTCTCTAAAGTTTTCAGCAGCCATCGGTGAGTCACTACCTGCTTTCTCAGGAAAGGCCCCTCTTCAGAGCTTTCCTGGCATTTAGTGATCCACAAGAAAGACTGACTCTGTCCTTGGTAAATCCAAACAAGTGAACCCACTGGGAAAGGGACTGGGACTGGCTCTTGGTGCCTGGCTTCCTGGATCCCAAGTTCAGAGGGTTCCATCACCAAGGAAGTGAGGTAGGTCACTTCCTTCAGGAACTGAATGAGGTCACTGCCTTGGCAACCACTTTGTTCTAACATTTGCTTCCAATGGCTCCATGACATGGAGGCTGCCCCTACTTCCTGTGTCACATTCACAAGTTAGAATGGTATACCAACCATAGGCACCCGGGAACAGTCAGAGTCTACTAGGGTATGGCTTACTGTCAGGAATTCAGTATTTCAAATAGAAAATAGGAAAATGAATCTAATGTGTATACAAATATATGCTAGACAAAAATCTTCCCACTGTCCTCCACAACAATGCCTTGATATTTCCTTCACCACAAGTAAGACACAATTAGTGGAGAAGAGTTTGAAAATCTGTGAATATATATCTGGAAAAAAAATGAATGGAGTTCACAACCTTGGAGGTGGTAGAGGAATTTCCAAATGTAAAAGAAAGGATAAACACTCCACAAACATGGAGCTCTGGTGGCCTAATAAATTTTTGAGAAACTGCCTCTGAGTTTGGGCCCTTGAAATATTTGTTGTTGTCAGGAGCTTTAGCTTCCTTTGTAGTGAGACCATCAAATCTGGGTCAGCATCTATGTGACCTGGATGACATGGTTCCTTATTTTCTATTGAACATGAGGCAGCAGTTCTGAATTCTCTCTTTGTAGGTAAACTGAGGCCACTGGGGTCTAAGTGTCTAACCGTGTGGTCTGTGAAGCCATTTGGTCATACTCGAATTTTTGTGGTGTTATTTACTGCAGTACTCTGAGTTTGGTACTGGCTTCATGAAGTACAAGGAGATAAACTGGGACACAGTCCTAGAGGGAGTACTCTCATGTGTGGTGAGTGAGGGTCTGCAGGAGAATGCACCAACCAGGCTTCTATCCCAAAAAGCTTGCACCCATGTCCATAGCAACCTGATTCTGAACATTGCCATGAAACCTCTCCATATAACAAGATCCCTTTATTTGTAAGGGTCTGCTGGCTGCACCATGTCAGTCACAATCCATTTGGAAGCCAAGGGAAGATCCATGTGGCCCCACGACAGATGTTTTATCATACACCTGCCAACCACTGCTCTAGGCCCACTACTCAGCAGGTTCCAACTTTCTGGCATCTCTGTTCTACAACATTTTCATGAAACCCAGTCAATCAGGGCACTGTCTGGTATACTCGTGATCAGCAACAGACATCCAAAGATTTTCTAGTGCCACCTGTTCATAGGAATATCAAAAATTTTATGGTGTTTATCTAGCCAATTTTCAAGGATGAAGTTGGAGGCACTGTGGGTTTCAATTCATTCAGGAACCATGAAATAGTGAGGAAGCTCATTTCAATGAAAGCTCGGGACAACTCTCACAGGCAAGGCTTCCCAAAGAGTGGCCAAAAGGTCACATGAAGCCAGGCCCATTGAGGTTTACAATTGAGGTCCATGTGTGTTTTGACTCTCAACTATGACTGCTAAGTCTTTCTGAATAAAGTCATGTGATATCCTGGCTGAGAATCCCAGTGCTCTTTGGAAAGCCAACCTGGGCCTAGATCTCAGTCTCCAAGGGCAACTCTCATGTGTGGCCTCCTAAATTCCAAACACAATTCATGCCAATACATCGCTGAGATCTGTTCCAGAACTCAGTCTCTAAAGGGAATCACACAAGAGTTAAAGCCCAGGTTGACCCTGGAATCTTTTCCAACCGTAACACAAATGACCACAATTAAACCAAAACACTCCAACATGGCCCTCATCTTCTTCCATATAGACAGTCATAATAAACTCTGGTTGGAGGTTTCCATGTGGGGCGCAGCCCAAGACAGTGTTCAAAATAAGCTCACTTGCCACTCATTTGCCTAAAGTCAGGGTGACATGGAAACCCTTCCTGTGAACGAGGGGTGATCAAATAGGCCTGCCATTAATAGTGCTCTACTTCTCCAATTTGAGGCCTACTCTCTGTGGGGTATAGATTCTTTATGAGAATTGGGGTCATGAGAAAACCCAAGCACCTATGGGCTACCCTCTGAAGGGATTTGAAGAACCCATTTGAGTGAACCAAGGAGTTGGATCAAAAGACTTTAGATATAGGGTTTTGGTTAGAGAGTGAATGTAAATTTCAGCATATGTGAAGAGTCAGCCACAGTGATGAACTGGGGAAAATGTGTAGGAAAGCAGATATCAATAGAGATATTAGGAAATCAGGCAAAGTACAAAGAGAGTGATAGGATAAGACATTTTTAACAGGGTTGAGTTTGAATATACAATCTTAGGAAGAAACAAATATGTAGTCACCAATAGGAATGATATTCGAGATCATTAGTGAATCAGGACATGGATGTTGTTAGTAATACATGCTCACTTTCAATATAGGCTTTGGTACAATCATAAGTGTGACACTTTCATTTTTTGTCAGGAATATTACTGTGATGAAATGCATATGTATATCAGGTCACTAGAATAATTCTTCCACCATTTTTGAAAGCAATATTTTAAAGGCTTATAAATTAGTATTGGGGATACAAATAGGTATACCCTGGGTCTATGAATATAGAGATGATTCTTTAATAGACCATACTGTGAATAAATAATATAACTGGTTCAAAATTTAAATAATGGATTGAATTGATATCTGAAAATATACAAGAAATCTTACATTGATATACATACATTCATTTCGAACAGTTATACATCTAATGATAATATTAGTGTTACGGTTTATTATGAAGAGTGTGTGAGTTTTGTTTCAAAAGTGATTATGGAAATCGACAATAATGTGTTTGGAAAGAATCTCATGAAAAGAACAGTCAAGAAACATGGAGGAATACATGTCTTCTCAAGTAGGAAGTGATTGAAATTGAACCAAATGCCTATAAATTTGTAAAATTGTGGATGAAATGATATATCCTATATTGCCCATAAACTGCAGAAATAGTAATGTACCAGTGTTGAATAAAAATGAACTTCAAAATACACATCATGTCCCATAGGTGTCTACTTGCATTGATGTTAAACTGGGTGAGTCACTGTAGAAATATTAGGATTTCTTAGCACCATTCCCTGAAGTTAGTTTTCAGTACTAGGAAACAAATATGTATTTCAGTGGATGTATATTTCTAAAAATAATCTTGTGAAAAATTGATTATATATCCCCATACAGGAACATGAATGAATTTAGGCAGTGTATAGTAAGACACTTATATTTCATATTTTGAAAATCTGGAGACTATATATATATATAGACACAAACACACACACATTATAATGTAGCAATATATATGCCAATTGAAATTCATCATGAAAAATAACTCATCTGCATATCAAAAAATATTCATTATACTGAACATGGATTATGTATAATGTTTTTCATCTAGGAAGGTCACCCATGGGTTGAATTTTAGTTCCAACAGCCTTTAGGAGAAGTGATCTCTTCTCACAATTTGTATCTGCCAAGTCAGCCACCTCACAAGAATGTACGTGTGAAACCAGGTAGGATTCTATTTTTGCATATAAAAATACATGTGCTTAATAGGCTAAAGAGAAAGAGAGACAGAAATTCACATATTTCTTAACTTTAAAAACACATGGAGAATTATTTCAACAAATAATTGACTAGATTTATAACTCCTACCTTATATCATGCAAAAGGCAAGTACAACTACACACCATGCCTCTTCTGAACTGCTTGTATTTCTATTCTGTTTTGGTTATTTTTCTCATCATATTAGTATTAGTAGTCAGAGTCTATAAGGGTATGGGCTAGTGTCAAGGATTCAGTATTTCGAATGAAAAATTGAAAAATGAATCCAATGTGTATGCAAATATGTGCTACAAAAAAATCTTCCTTCTCTCATATAGAAGAATGACTTGACATTACCATTGCCCCAAGTAAGTCACAATTAGAGGAGAAGAGTTAGAAAATCTGTAAATATATATCTGCAACGAAAATGCTCAGGAGTGCACAACCTTGGAGGTGGTAGAGGAGTTTCCAAAAGTAAGTGACATGGGAAATACTCCACAGACATGAAGATCTGCTGGCCTAAACACTTCTTGAGAAACTGCCTTTGAGGTTGGGCACTTGAAATATATGTTGTTTTCAGGAGCTTTCGCTTCCTTTATAGTGAGACCATCTAAGCTGGGTCTGCATCTATGTGACCTGGAGGACATGGCATCTTATTTTCCAATGAACATGAGGCAGCAATGCTGAATTATCTCGTTGTAGGTAAACTATTGCCACTGGGGGCTAAGTGTCTCCCCGTGTGGACTGTGAAACCATTTGGTCATCTTCCACTTTTCGTGGTGTTTCTTGCTGCTGCACTGGTAGTTTGGTATTGGCATCACGAAATACAAGGAGTTCAACTGGGACACAGTGCTGGAGGGAGTTCTGTCACGTGTGGTACGTGTACCCTGGTCTACAGTAGAATGCACCAACCAGGCTTCTATCCCACATAGCTTGCCCCCTTGATCATAGCAACCTGATTCTAAACATTACTCTGAAACTTCTCCATATAACAAGATGCCTTTATATACAATGGTCTGATGGCTGCACCATGTCTGTCTCAAGACAATTGAAAGTCAATGGCAGATCCACATGGCCCCACCACAGATGTTTTATCACACACCTTCCCACCACTGCTCTAGGCCCACTACTCTGCAGTCTCCAACTTTCTGGCATCTCTGTTCTAAACATTTTCATGAAGCCCAGTCAATCAAGGCACTGTCTGGTATACTCATGATCAGCAAAAGTACATCAAAAGGTTCTCCAGTGCCATCTGGTCATGAAAATTTCTAAACATTCATGGTATTGATCTAGACAAATTTCAAGGATGAAGGTGGAGGCACTGTGGGTTTCAATTCATTCAGGGACCATTAAATGTTGAGGAAGCTCATTTCAATGAAAGATCTGGAGAACACTCACAGGCAAGGCTTCCCAAAGAGTGGCCAAAAGGTCACATGAAGCCAGGCCCATTGAGGTCTACAATGTGAGGTCCATGTGTGTTTTGACTCTCAACTATGGGTGCCAAGTCTTTCAGAATAAAATCATGTGATATCCTAGCTGAGATTCTCAGTACTCTTGGGAAAGCCACCCTGGGCCTAGATCTCAGTTTCAAAGGGCGACTCTCATGTGTGGCCTCCTGAAATCGCAACACAATTCATGGCAATACTTATCTGAGGTCAGTTCCAGAACTCATTCTCTAAGGGGAATCACACCAGTGTTCAAGCCCAGTTGGACCCAGTCATCTCTTCCATCTGCCACACAAATGACCACAATTAAAACCAAAACACTCCCACATTGTCCTCATCTTCTTCCACATAGACACTCCTCATAACCTCTGGCTGGAGTTTTTCATGAGGGGCACAGCCCAAGACAGTGGCCCAAATAAGCTTTCTTGCCCCTCATTTGCCTAAAGTCAGGGTGGCCTGGACACCCTTCCTGTGAACCAGGAGTGATAAAATAGGCCTGCCATTAATACTGCTCCACTTCTCCACTTTGAGGCCTTCTTACTGTGGGGTTTAGTTTCTTCTTTTTTTAAAAAAAAATTGAAATTTAATTGGAAAGTTAAAAAAATTGTATTGCAGAATATTAAATTTCTTATGCAAAAGCCTTTATCTTGTTTGTGAGGGAAACCTTGATGCCTTGCCAATCTGGTTATATGGAGACACTGAAAATTTTCTGTTACATACTACATGGATGAATGGCTACAGCACATCGTTTTTTCAAACTGAAAGGCAGATAACAGCAAGTAAGATAACAAATAAAAGCCAATTTTATTAAAAAATAAAGTTGTAAAATGTCTCAAATATTGGATATTAAATTCCTTTTTTTTTCTTTTTTTTGGTTGTTCAAAAGCTCATGCTATATCATCTTTCATACATTTGACTCATTTGGGTTATGAACTCCCATTTTTACCCCAATACAAATCGTAGAATCACATCAGTTACACACTCACGTTTTTACATAATGGCATATTAGTGATTGTTGTATTCTTCTACCTTTCCTATCCCCTACTATCCCCCTCCCCTCCCCAACCATCTACCCTCTATACCTCATCTGCTATTGTTCAATTCTCTCCCTTGTTTCCCCCCCTTTCCCCTCACAACCTCTTATATGGAATTTTGTGTAACATTAAGTGTCTCCTACCATTTCCATATGCTTTCCATTCTCTCTCACTTTCTCTCCCCCCACTCATCTCCATTTAGTGTTAATATTTTCCTCATGCTCTTCTTCCCTGTTCTGTTCTTATTTGCTCTCTTTATATCAAAGAAAACATTTGGCATTTGTTTTTTAAGGATTGGCTAGCTTTGCTTAGCATTATATGTTCTAATGCCATCCATTTCCCTTCAAATTCAATGATTTTTGTCATTTTTTAATGCTGCATAATACTCCATTGTGTATAGATGCCCCTTTTTTATCCATTCGCCTATGGAAGGTCATCTAGTTTGGTTCCACAGTTTAGCTATTATGAATTGTGCCGCTATGATCAGTGATATGGCAGTATCCCTATAGTGCGCTATTTTAAGATCCTCAGGGAATAGTCCGAGAAGTGAGATAGCTGGGTCAAATGGTGGATCCTTTCCCTGCTTTCCCAGGTATCTCCATACTGCTTTCCAAATTGGCCTCAACATTTTCCAGTCCCACCAGCAGTGTACAAGTGTACCCTTTTCCCCACATCCTCGCCAACACTTATTGTTGTTTGATTTCATAATGGCTGCCAATCTTACTGGAGTGAGATGGTATCTTAGGGTGGTTTTGACTTGAATTTCCCTAACTGCTAGAGATGGTGGGCATTTTTTCATGTTCTTGTTGATGGATTGTATGTCCTCCTCTGTGAAGTTTCTGTTCAGGTCCTTGGCCCATTTGTGGATTGGTTTATTTGTTATCTTATTGTTTAATTTTTGAGTTCTTTGTATATTCTAGATATTAGGGCTCTATCTGAAGTGTGAGGGGTAAAAATTTGTTCCCAAGATGTAGGCTCTCTATTTACCTCTCTTATTGTTTCTCTTGTTTCGAAAAAAACTTTTTAGTTTAAATAAGTCCCATTTGTTGATTCTTGTTATTAACTCTTGTGCTATGGCTGTCCTATTAAGGAATTTGGAGCCCAACCCCACAGTATGTACATCGTAGCCAAATTTTTCTTCTATTAGATGCATTGTCTCTGATTTTATATCTTGCTCCTTGATCCATTTAGAGTTAACTTTTGTGCATGGCGAGAGAAAGGGATTCATTTTCATTTTGTTGCATATGGATTTCCAATTTTCCCTGGACCACTTGTTGAAGATGCTATCCTTCCTCCATTGCATGCTTTTAGGCCCTTTTTCAAATATAAGAAAGTTGTACTTTTGTGGATTGGTTTCTGTGTCCTCTATTCTGTACCATTGGTCCAGCTGACTTTTGTGATACCAGTACCACGCTGTTTTTGTTACTATTGCTTTGTAGTACAGTTTGAACTCTGTTATCGCTATACATCCTGATTCACACTTCCTGCTTAGAATTGCTATTGCTATTCTGTGTCTATTGTTTTTCCATATGAAATTCATGATTGCTTTATATATTTCTACAAGAAATGCCATTGGGATTTTGATTGGCATTGCATTAAACCTGTAGAGAACTTTGGGTAATATCGCAATTTTGATGATGTTAGTTCTGCCTATACATGAACAGGGTACATTTTTCCATCTTCTAACATCTTCTTCTATCTCTTTCTTTAGAGTTATGTAACTTTCATTGTATTAATCTTTCACCTCTTTTTTTAGGTTGATTCCCAAGTATCTTATTTTCTATGAGGATATTGTGAATGGAGTGGTTTTCCTCATTTCAATTTCAGAAGTTTTGTTGCTGATATACAGGAATGCCTTTGATTTTTTCTTGTTGATTTTATATACTGGCACTTTGCTGAATTCATTTATTAACTCTAGCAGTTTCTTTGCATACCCTTTAGGGTTTGTTAAATATGTTATCATGTCATCCTCAAATAGCGAATATTTAAGTTCTTCTTTTTCTATTTTTATGCCTTTAATTTCTTTTGTCTGTCTAATTGCTCTGGCTAGTATTTCAAGAACTAAACTGAATAGAAGTGGTGATAGAGGGCATCTCTGTCTTGTTCCAGATTTTAGAGGGAATGCCTTCAGTTTTTCTCCATTTAGGATGATGCTAGCCTGAGGTTTAGCATATATAGCTTTTACCATGTTGAGGTAAGTTCTTGTTATCCCTAATTTTTATAGTGTTTTGAACATAAAGGAATGCTGTACTTTGTCAAACGCTTTATCTACATCTATCGAGATGATCATATGGTTTTTGTCTTTAAGTCTATTGATGTGGTGGATTACATTTATTGATTTCCATAAATTGATCCAGGCTTGCATCCCAGGGATGAATCCTACTTGATCATGAAGCACAATTATTTTGATATGCTTTTGTATTCAATTCACCATGATTTTATTGAGAATTTTTGCATCCAAGTTTATTAGAGGTATTGGTCTGTAGTTTTCTTTCTTTGAAGTGTCTTTGTCTGGTTTTGGAATCAGGGTGATGTTGGCCTCATAGAATGAATTTGGAGGAACTCCTTCTTTTTCTATTTTTTGAAATTGCTTGAAAAGTATTGGTATTAATTCTTCTTTGAGGGTTTTGTAGAACTCCACTGTATACCTATCCGGTCCAGGGCTCTTTTTGGTTGGTTGTCTTTTGATGGTTTCTTATTTTTCTTCCTTTGTTATTGGTCTATTTAAATTGTGGGTGTCTTCCTGACTCAATCTGGGCAGATCATATGACTTAAGAAATTTATCGATATCTTCTTTATCTTCTATTTTATTGGAATATAGGGTTTCAAAATACTTTCTAATTATCTTCTGTGTTTCTGTAGTGTGTGTTGTGATATTTCCATCTTTATTCCATATGTTAGTAATTTGAGTTCTCTCTCTTCTTCTCTTCGTTAGCATGGCTAAGGGCCTGTCGAACATATTTATTTTTTCAAAGAACCAACTCTTATTTATTTCAATTTTTACAATGTAGATTTTTTGTTTCAATTTCATTGATTTCTCCTCTAATTTCAATTATTTCTTGTCTTCTACTACATTTGATGTTCTTTTGCTCTTCCTTTTCTAGGTTTTTGAGGTGTAGTGTGAGTTCATTTATTTGTTGTTGTTTTTTTCTTTTTTTGAGGAAAGAATTACAAGAAATGAATTTCCCTCTTAAAACGGCTTTCATTGTGTCCCATACAAACCGGTATGTTGTGTCTCTATTGTCATTTGTCTCTAAGAATTTTTTTATCTCCTCCTTTATGTCTTCTGTAACCCACTGATCATTCAGTAACATATTGTGCATTTTCCATGTGATGTAGAATTTTTCCTTCCTTTTTTTTTTTCATTGATTTAAAGTTTCAATCCATTATGATCAGATATGGTGCATGGTATTATCTCCATACCTTTATATTTACTAAGAGTTTCCCTATTGCATAATATATGGTCTATATTGGAGTAGGATCAATGTGCTGCTGTGAAGAACGTGTATCCACTTGATGATGGTTGATATATTTTATATATGTTGGTTACGTCTAGGTTATTGATTGTGCTATTGAGTTCTATAGTATCTTTATTCAGCTTTTGTCTGGAGGAAGGCAAGAGACTTCATCCACTATGACTGCCCTTTTTGCCATTTTAGTTTTGGATGCACACATGGGATCTTTCTTTAGATCCATCAGGTGCTGAGAATCTAAGCCACAGGCTCACACAGGGCCAAGATGCAGATTCAGAAACATCCCTTTCCAAAGCAATTAAGCAAAGAGCCACAGGTGATGCACATTTATTTCCATTTGAAAACTGTTTTCTTCAGTCTTCACAAAGGGGTTGCCGGAGGCAAAGACCTTCCTGACATTCAGGGCAACAGACAGGGAAGCAAAAGGCCCAAAGCAGGGTTTCTCCACTGAGACTTTCTTGGTCACACTGATATCTGAGTTTTCTGAGATACTCGCCATTCCCTTCAGCTATCCAGTACATTGCCATGTCACAGTGCTTGGGGTGGTACATATCTTGGACACAAAACCATGAGCGTATTCTAGAGAGTGGCCAGAATTCAGGAAGAAAACAGGAACTTAGGAAGATGGCGAGTGTTGCCCATTTATAAGGCAAGCTGCAGTTCATTCATAAATTGCACAGGATGAATGCTGGGAAGCTTTCTAGTAGACTGGACAAATCCCTTGATGCATTTTCTTTTCTAATGTCTACAACCACGGACACAATGGGATATATAGACACAGAAACACTCGCCTTGTCAAATGACTTACTAGAAACAGTCCACTCCAAAACTAACAAACCACCTTTCCTACCTATTCTGAGAACAGGAGACAAAACAACAAACCCACAACCACACCCACAAAGACACCTCCTTCCCCCAGTAGGTCTCTGACTATCCAGAGTGTCCTCTGACTGGTGGGCCATGATATATTCCCCCATATTGGGGTGTCCTGTCTCTGATATGGTCTCCGTGGCCAACTCTGTGATGCTGTCAGAAGCCAGCGATGAGCCACTACCTGCTTTCTCAGGAAAGGCCCCTCTTCAGATCTTCCTGGCATTTGGCCAACCTCACATCAGTATGTACCAAGAAAGACTGACTCTGTCCTTGGTAAATCCAAACAAGTTTGACCACTGGGACTTGCACTGGGACTGGCTTTGGGTGCCTGGCTTCCTGGATCCCATGTTCAGAGAGTTTCATCACCAAGGAAGTAAGTTGAGTTCATTTCCTTCAGGAACTGAATGAGGTCACTACCCTGGCAACCACATTTTCCTAACAGTTCCTTCCGAGGGTCCCATCAGATGGAGGCTGCACCTACTTGCTCTGACATTTTCACAAGTTAGAATGGTATATCAACCGTAGGCACCCGGGATCAACTCTCCACACAGGCCTGGTTTGGTCCATCTTCACTACATTAAGAAAAGAGAGGCTGATTCAGACACATCCTTTCATCATGACCAGGATGTTTTCCATGTAAGATGACTTTTGCTCTCTCAGGTCCCTCATAGCTGCCTACATCTTCTCCAGGGATTATTTCTGCATGGACTTTTGATGTTGTCAGCTGGTGGAAGATCCCCTACCTTCCTGTATTGTAAGACCAACTCTGTTCCTGCTCTTCTGTAAATGAGATTGAGGGAACAGTGTATGGTTAGGGTTAATAGCATGTTCGATTTGGGTTAGGAATAATTATGCTGGATGAATAATGGTATTGGGAACCTGTGATATTTATAAGAATATAGACGTGAAATATATGTATGAGAACAGAGATCTAGGAAAGATTTGAAGCCCAGATAGGAATTGAAACCACGATTGGTATACTTAGCTTGAATTATGTTCTGCACCGAGGTCTCAGATAAATTGATATACAATGGCATAGGACCGTGTACCTCGGATGTTTGAATGTAGAAGAGAACATGCAGTCAAAAAGGGATAGTCTGTAGGATTAGGAAGATAGTCAGTAGGTTTAGGAAGAATAGTGAGTATAGGAGTTGGACCAAAAGTTCTTTAGCAATAGGGTTTCAGATAGAGAGTGAATGTAAATGTCAGCACATTTGAAGTTACAGTCACAATGATGAACTGGGGACAATATGTAGAAAAGCAGATATCAATAGGGACATTAAGAAATCAGGCATAGTATAAAGTGAGTGATAGGATTAGATATTTTCAAAAGGCTTGAGGTTGAATATATAATCTTAGGAAAAAAACAAATATGTAGTAACAAAGAGGATTGACATTTGAGAGCATTACTCAACCTGGACAGATGTTTTTAATAATCCATGCTCACTTTCCATTTAGGCTTTGGTACAATCATAAGTGTGACCTTTGCATTTTGTGTCCAGAATACTACTGTGATAAATGTATATGTAGATCAGGTGACATGAGTCTTTCTTCCACCATTATGGGGAGCAATATCCTGAAAACTTATAAATTAGTACTGGGGATACGAAAAGGTGTACCCTGTGTTGATGATTATTCAGATGATGCATGAATAGACCATATTGTGAATAAAGTATATAACTGGTTCCAACTTTAAATAATGGATTGAATTTGCATCTGAAAAAAATATATGAAATCTTATATTGATATACATAAATTCATTCCAACCTGTTATATATCTAATGGTAATATTAGGGTTACAGTTTATCATGAGGAGTGAGTTTTGCTTGAACAATGATAATGGAATCGAAAATAATGTGTTTAGAATGAAGTCAAGTGAAAAGAACAGTAGAGAAATATGGAGGAATACATGTGTTCTGAAATAGTAAGTAATTGAAAGTGAACCAAATGCCTATAAATTTGTGAAGTTGTGAATGAAAAAAATGTATCCTATGTTGTACATAAACTGAAGAAATTTTAATGTACCAGTGTTTAATAAAAATGAACTTCAAAATACACATCATGTCCCATAGAAATCTATTTCCATTGATGTTAAACTGGGTCAGTTACAGTAGAAATATTAGGATTTGTAAGCACCATTCACTGAACTTAGTTTTCAGTAGTAGGAAACCAATATGTATTTCAGGTGGTTGAGTATTTCTTAGAATAATCTTGTGTAAAGTTGATTATACACCCAAATACATGAATACGAATGAATTTAGGGAGTGTATAATAAGATACATATATTTCATATTTTGGAAATTCTGGAGAATATATATATATATATATATATATATATATATATATATATATATATACACACACAAATACACACACAAACACACACACACAAATTAATATGTAGAAATATATATGCCAATTGAAATTCATCATAAAATATAATTCATCCACATATCCAAAAATATTCATTTTACTTAACATGGATTTATGTATAATGTTTTTTACTAGGAAGCTCACCCATAGGTTGAATTTTCAGTTCAATCAGTATTTAGGGGGAGTCATCTCTTTTCACAATTTTTATATTCCAATGTCAGTGAGCTCACAAGAATGTACGTGGGATACCAGGTAGGATAGTATATGTGCATAAAAAATACATGTGCTGAATAGGATACAGAGAAAGGGAGACAGGAATTTACATATGTGATAACTTTAAAAACTCATGAAGAAATATTATAATAAAAAGTTGACTAGATTTAAAACACATACTCTTGATAAAGCAGAAGGCAAATACAAGTATACACCATGCTTCCTATGAAAGGACTGTATTTCTATTCAGTTAGGTTTCTTTTTCTCCATCATATTAGGATTAGTAGTCAGATTCTAGTAGGGTATGGGTTGGTGTCAGGGATTCAGTATTTCAAATGGAAAATAGAAAAATTAATCTAATGTGTATGCAAACATGTACTACAGGAACAATTTCCCACTCTCTTCCAGAACAATGGCTTGACATAACCATCACTCCAAGTAAGACACAATTAGAGGAGAGGAGTTAGAAAATCTGTGAATACATATGAGAAATGTAAAATGCTCAGAAGTTCACAACACTGGAAGTAGAAGAACAGTTTCCAAAAGTAAGGGAGAGGGTAAACACTTCACAAACATGGAGCTCTGCTGGCCTAAAGACTTCTTGAGAAACTTCCTCTGTGGTTGGGCACATGAAATATTTGTAATTGTCAGGAAATTTAGTTTCGTTTGTAGTGACACCATGAAATCTGGGTCTGCATCTATGTGACCTGGAGGACATGGTTCCTTATTTTCTAATGAAAATGAGGCAGCAGTTCTGAATGCTCTCTTTGTAGGTAAACTGTGGCCACTGGGAGCTAAGTGTCTTCCCGTGTGGTCTGTGAAGCCATTTGGTCATGCTCCAATTTTCAGGGTGTTTCTTACTCCTGAACTGGGAGTTTCGTATTAGATTCATGAAATACAAGGAGTTCAACTGCGACACAATGATAGAGGGAGTTCTGTCACGTGTGGTTTGTCATGGTCGACAAGAGAATGTACGAACCAGGCTTTAATCCCACATAGCTTTCCCACTTGACTATAGCAACCTGATTCTGAACATTGCCCTGAAACCTCTCCATATAAAAAGATGCCTTTACATATAAGGGTCGGCTGCCTGCACCATGTCAGTCGCAAGTCTTTTGGAAGCCAATGGAAGATCCAGGTGATCCTACCAAAAATATTTATTTACACACCTACAGTCCACTGCTCTATGCCCACTACTCAGCAGGCTCCAACTTACTGGCATCTCTGTTCTACAACATTTTCACGAAACCCAGTCAATCAAGGCACAGTTTGGAACCATCATGATCAGCAACAGGACATTCAAAGTTTATCCAGTGCCACCTGGTCATGGAAATTTCAAAAATTTCATGGTATTTATCTAGCCATTTTTCAAGGATGAAGTTGGAGGCACTGTGGGTTTCAATTAATTCAGGAACCATTAAATGGTGAGGAAGCTCATTTCAATGAAAGATCTGGAGATCACTCACGGGGAAGGCTTCCCAAAGAGTGGCCAAAAGGTCACATGAATCCAGGCCCATTGAGGTATACAAAGTGAGATCCATGTGTGTTTGTATTCTCAACTAAGGGTCCCAAGTCTTTAAGAATTAAATCATGTGATATCCTGGCTCAGAATCCCCGAGCACTGTGGAAAGCCATCCTGGGCCTAGATCTCAGATTACAAGGGTGATTCTCATGCGTGACCTCCTAAAATCCCAACACTATTTTTTGCAATACTTCTCTGAGGTCAGTTCCAGAACTCAGTCTCTAAGGGTAATCACACCAGAGTTCAAGCTCCGTGGACACAGTCATCTCTTCCAACTACCACACAATTGACCACAATTAAAACCAAAACACTCCCATATGGACCTCATCTCCTTCCATATAGACACTCATCATAACCTCTGGCTGGAGGTTTCCATGAGGGGCGCAGACCAAGACAGTATCCACAATAATATACCTTGCCCCTCATTTGCCTAAAGTCAGGGTGGCCTGGACACGCTTCCTGTTAACCAGGAGTGATCAAATAGGCCTGGTGTTAATACTGTTCTGCTTGTCCAATTTGAGGCCTACTGACTGTCAGATATTGATTCTTTATGTGAATTGGAGTCATGAGAAAACCCAAGCACCTATGGGCTAGCCTCTGCAGGTTTTGAAGAACTCGTTTGACTCAAAGGATTCCTATTCTCACTTGATGGAGGTCAGGAACCTTACAGAGGAAGGCTAGAGACTTCATGCCAATGACTGCTCTTTTGGCCATTTTGGTTTTGAATGCACGCATGGGAAATTTCTTTAGATCCCTCAGGTGCTGAGAATCTAAGCCACTGCCTCATACAGAGCCAAGGGGCTGATTCAGACACATCCCTTTTCAAAGCAGTTAAGGAAAGAGCCACATGTATGCCCAATAATTTCCATTTGAAAACTGTTTTCTTCAGGCTTCACAAAAGGGTGGCCTGAGTCAAAGACCTTCCTGAAATTCAGGAAAACAGAACAATAGGTAAGCAAATGGTCCAAAGCAGGGTTGGTCCACTGAGAATTTCCTGGTCACACTGATACTTGAGTTTTCTGAGATGCTTGCCATTTCTTTCAGCTATCCAGTACATGGCCAGTCACAGAGCTTGAAGGTGGTACATATCGTGAACAAAAAACCATGGTCCTATTCTGTAGAGTGGCCAGAATTCAGAAAGAAAACAGGAACTTAGGAATATAGCAGGTATTGCGCATCAATAGGGCAAGCTACAGTCCATTCATAAATGGGGCAATTTGAATGCTGAGAAGCTTTCTACTAGACAGGACACATCCATTGATGCATTCTCTTTTCTAATGCATACAACCAAGGACACAGTGAAATACTGAGACATAGAAACACTCGCCATGTCAAAAGACTTACTAGAAACACTAAACTTCAATCCAAAAAAACCGACTTTAATACCTATTCTAGGAAAATGAGACAAAACCACAAACCCACAACAACACCCACAAAGGCACCTCCTTCCCCCAAGTAGGTCTGTGACTATCCAGAGTGTCCTCTGACTTGTGGGCCAAAATATGTTCCCCCAAATTGGCCTGTCCTTTCTCAGATCTGGTCTCCTTGGCCAACTCTGTGAAGTTCTCAGTAGCCAGCGGTGAGCCACTACCTGCTTTCTCAGGAAAAGCCCCGCTTCAGAGATTTCCTCTCATTTGGCCTTCCTCACATCTGTAGGTACCAACAAAGACTGACTCTGTCCTTGCTGAATCCAAACAAGTGAGACCACTGGGACTGGAACAGGGACTGGCTCTGGGTGCCTGGCTTCCTGGATCCCAAATTCAGAGAGTTCCATCACCAAGGAAGTTAAGTGAGGTCCCTTCCTTCAGAAATTGAATGAGGTCACTGTCTTGGCAACCACTTTGTCCTAACTGTTGCTTTCAAGGTTCCCATGATACGGAGGCTGCCCCTACTTTCTGTGACACTATCACAAGTTAGAATGGTATATCAACAATAGGCACGCAGGAATAGATCTCCACACAGGCCTAGTTTGGTCCAACTTCTCTACGTTAAGAAGAGAAGCTGATTCATACACAACCTTTTATCCTGACCAGGTTGTTTGCCATGGAAGATGACTTTTGGTCTCTCAGGTCCTTCATAGCTGCCTACCTCTTCTCCAGGGATCATTTCTGCATGTACCTTTGAGGTTCTCAGGAGGTGGAAGATTCCCTACATTTCAGTATTGTAAGATCAACTCTTTCCCTGCTCTTCTGTAAAGTTAGATTGAGGGAACAGTGTATGGTTATGGTTAATAACATGTTCGGTTTGGGTTAGAAATCATTCTGCTGGATGAATAATGGTATTGGGAACTTGCTATGTGTATAAGAATATATGTATGAAAACAGAAATCTAAGTATGATTTGAAGTCCAGAAGGGCATTGGGCTCTTGATTGGGATATGCAGCTTTGAATTACGTTCTGCAGAGGTGTCTCAATTAAATTGATATACAATGCCATAGGACCTTGTACCTTGGATGAATTAATGTAGAAGGAACATCTAGTCGAAAAGGGATAGTCCGTAGTGAAAGGTTAATAAAATAGGTACTTGTCACTTCCTGTTTTTCTGTATGCTTAACAAAACACTGTTGAAATCTTGAGAAATGTTTGCTAATCTTGTTTCCAGAATGTTCTGTTCCCAACTGCCAAACTGCAGAATGTACTCCCTCACTCAGTGTCATGCAAACCGCCCACATGCCCTCACCCATTAGTAAACTTCCCTCTCTTCCCTCTCCAAGGAAAGTATATAAGCTGTGCTTAAGGTGTTCTCAGGGCTCTCTGCTCTATTTAAGTGAGTTCTGAGCCACAGCATGCTGAACCCCAAATAAACCCATTGCTGTTGCATGAGACAGACTCTTGGTGGTCTCTTCCTTCGACACTCGCCCGACCTTTACATATTGAGGTTCCACAGAGTTCTGGCAGTGGCAGACGAGAGACCCCAATGGGCTCCTCTCGGAGCAAGTAAGGCACCTCTTTCTGGTTTCAGGTTTCATGTTAGGGCTTGGCAAAATCTCTGGCGATGAAGAGCCTGAGCTCCCTCCGAAGGTGGCTGAGAGACGTGTCACGGAGACACAGGGCACCTCCCTGGGGGACGCCGCAGAAAACTCGGGAAATTAAGGAACAATAGTCTCCTCAACTCAGTGATATTTTGTTTCAGATTCGGTATTGTCATCCCATCGGGTTTTGCCGGCTACTCATTCCTGGTTTCAGTGTTTGACGTCCATTGCCTGTGTTTATGGTCTTGTCTTATCTGTGTCATGTGTCCTTGCTTTTGCTGTTTGTGTACCTTTCATTATGGGACAGAGCAGTTCAATGCCTCTGTCCCTGACCCTTGATCACTGGAACAAAGTCCGCTTAAGAGCTCAGAATCTTTCTTGTTTTAGTAAAATGCTGGACCTGGCAGAATCTCTGTGCCTCAGAATGGCCCACCTTTGAATTCGGATGGCCCCTAGAAGGATCTTTCTACTTCGCACTAATTTAAAAATTCAGAGATATTATCTCAGCCGGGGACACATAGCCATCTGGATCAACAGCCATATATCTTAACTTGGCAGAACATCTGCAAATCTCCTCCTCCATGGGTGAAGCCTTTCCTTGCCCCTGCCTCTGCTCCTACTCCTTCCCCCATGATCTCTCAAACCCTCTCAACCTCCTCCTCCTCCACCCCCTCTTCTCCCCGAGTCACAGATTTGACTCTACTGGACTCTTCTTCCCTTACTAATCCCCTGCCCTTGTCCCCTAACCCACAACACCCTCAAATGGATTTCCCTGCTGCTGACTCAGCCTCTTTACCATTGGAGGAAGCTAAGCCGGTAATATGGTCTGATAATGGACCGGTGTTCATGGCCCAGGTAAGTCAGGGGTTAGCCAGGAACCAGGGAATTAATTGGAAGTTATATTGTGCTTATAGATACCCGAGTTCAGGACAGGCAGATAGAATAAATTGAACCATTAAAGAGACCTTAAGAAAATTAAACTTAGAGAACAGCATAAAAGATTGGACTATGCTCCTGCCTTATGCAATGTTTCATGCAAGAAATACTCCCTCTGTTTCTTTGAGTAACCTTAGCCCCTGTGAAATTCTCTATTGTTGCCCTCCTGCAGTAAGGGACCTAAGCCCGACTCAAAGACCTAACCATTCCATCCACACCCCCTTGCTTGACAGACTTAAAGCTCTGAAAAGAACTCAGTGATACCTGTGTAAACAGCTGGCCACTGCCTACCAAACTGGGAACAAAGGGACTCCACATCGATATCAAGTAAGAGACTTCATCTACGTAAGACGACATCAGGTATCATGCTTGAAACCCCGCTGGAAAGGACCATAGCCGGTGCTACTTATAACACCTCCAGTGGTAAAGGTAGATGGAATCAATTTCTGGATCCATGCCTCTCATCTCAAGCCTGCGCCCTGTCCAGACTCTGGCTGGAAACTGGAAAAGACTGGTAAAACCTTCAAATTGCGTATTCGCCATGTGGATAAGTCTGTGGACTCTCTCCTTGGCCACAAGTAGTCCTAAGCCACATCAGCCCATTCAGCAGTGATGGCTGATCACAATTCCTACTGGAAAAGAAGTATAATCTATCTCGCATACAGCCCCCTGAGGGACCTGGTGGCCATCATTCCTCCCAGACATTTGTCAGCTGGCTATAGGTCTTACCTATTGGGATATCCCTGATGAAGAGGATACCACTAAAATTCCATTAAATTACTTCTGTAGCATAGATAATGGAAACAAACATTATGGATGAAGGGACATGCAAGCCAGATGCAGGTTGGCTAGCCTAGATTACTATGTTTGCCGGGCAGACTCTCAAAGCCACAGTCACGGCTGTGTGGGGGGAAAGCCGACTTCTTCTGTAAGTCATGGGGATTTGAGCAAACAGGGGCTGCCTGATGGAACCCAAACTCCTCATCAAATTCAGTACACATCATTGGCCATATTACCAATTAGATAAGAAGAACCAATGGCCCCCAGAGGGGTCTCTAGATTCTCAAATTCTGCGTGACCTTTTCCCTCCTTCACTCACATCCTGAACTATGCTTCTCCAATAGATCCTCACCCTCAGCCTTCTGCTCCAGACATTCTGCTGTCACTCCCACCTCAGCAACCTGATTTCTCCCCTCCAATTACTAGATCAAAAACCCAAACCTCTGCCGGTTCTCAGACCATTGCCTCCTTGCTGAGGCAGCAGTTACTGAAGTACCCCTCCACCCACTCTCTCCTCTCTTGTCCTGTCAGTGCCCGCAGCGGGTCCCGCCAGGTCTTCTTACCAGCTAAACCAAAGCTCAAACCAGCTGAGGAGAGCCCTCAGTCCCCTATCTAAGATGTAATAAAAATGGCCTTTAAAGTTGGTTTGTCATCACTGAAAACAGTTTACTAATAATTAAACGTCCCTCATATGCGTTTTGAGATACTCACTCCCATCATCCTCTCTGCTCTACCTGTTCTACTGCTCAAGTTTTTGTTGCTAGGAAAATCTCAAACCCGTTTCCCATTATTCTTTTACATCTCTCCTTCCTCATTCTCAGATCCACGGAGCTGATCACAGCCCACCTTCCCCGTCTTCCCCCTCTGCACTAGGCCCACAGAAAAGTCTTAACTGACCTTCTCCAGAAGTCTTCACCATGGCTGACTTTAGGACTTTCAGCAAAAGAGTCCCTATAAAAGAGTTCAATGTAGATAAACTTCCTCTTTTCGTGTTGCCCTGTTCTACTTGGCCAGTGGCTAAAAAAATCAGCACTTCTCAGGTAGACACATTTTTCTAGTTTTTCACAAAATATGTGAACAAGGCCTCTGTCCTTGAGCTGGGGATTCACAGAGATGGCTACATTTCTAAGATAAAGAAGTTACCAACTGGTCTCCATGGTAACAGCTGGCAGGGGTAAAATAAGAAAGGGAAGAAAAAGCTCTCCCCCTCCCAGGTGTCCTTTAAAAGTTAACTTGCCCAGAACAGGGGAAAAACAGGAACAAATACTGCGTTTTTGAACTTCTGCAGACTGTGAGCTTCTGAGCACCTTCCCTTACATGTTGGGTACAAAATTCTGAAACTACCTAAACTTGAGTTTCAGGGGATTAATTGATTACAACAGAAGCAATGCCCTCTGAATCCGGTTGCAACCAAATAGGACTGTTTCCCTGTCTTTAGTGCTATCTTAGGTGCCTTGCCTTGTCCTCCTTACAACAGAATAATTCTATATACTTAAACCTTGTTTATGTTTTCATGAAATGGTCAACAGATGTGATTAATCGTGTAATGGTGCAGATGTTTCCCAGAGTGCTCTATTATGAAGCAGGTTCATTTGAAGATCAAATAGGGGGACATACAACCAGGTTCCACTGGGAGCATATATCCCTCACTTTAGCCATCATATTAGGAATAGGATTTGCTGCACGGGTGGGCCCAGGAACCACTGCCCTTGTCCATGTGACACAATAAATTACCCAATTAGAAGCAGCAATAGACCAAAACTAAGATATTAGAAACCACCATCAGAGCTTTGCATGAAACTTTAACCTCTCTCTCTGAAGTTGTTTTACAGAACAGTTGAGGTTTGGACCTCCTCTTCATTAAAGAAGGGGGCCTTTGTGCTGCATTGAGGGAAGAATGTTGTTTTTATGCCGAACATACTGGAGTTGTAATAAAATCTATGAGTAAATTAAAAAGACACATTAAAGAGCATCAACAAGAGAGAGAGAGACCCAAAAAAGGGTTGTTTGAGTCTTGGTTCACACAGTGCCCCTGGTTAACTACGTTTTTATCAACCCTGGCCGGTCCAATAATAATCCTCATATTATTGCTAACTATAAAACCCTGTTTTCTCAACCATGTAATTTCTTTTCTCCAGGCTCAAATTGGACGAGTTAAACTTATGGTACTACCCCACTAGGAGACATAGAATGTGAAACCCCCCAATGATAATTTTTATGATTAAAAGTAGCCAGAAAAAGAAGTGAGGAATGAAAGGTTAATAAAATAAGTACTTGTCACTTCCTGTATTTCCCTATGCTTAACAAAAAACTGTTGAAATCTTGAGAAATGCTTGCAAAACTTGTTCCCAATATGTGCTGTCCCCAACTGCCAAACTACAGAATGTACTCCCTCACCCAGTTGCATGCAAACTGCCCACTCGTCGTGACCCATCAATAAACTTCCCTCCCTGCCTTCTCCAGGGAAAGTATACAAACTCTACTTAAGCTATTCTCAGGGCTATCTGCTCTATTAAAGTGAGCTCTGAGCCCCAGCATGCTGGAAACCCAATAAACCTTTTGCTGTATCATGAGTATTCTGTTGGTCGTCTCCTTCTCCGAAGCTTCCCCGACAGTTACTTGGATGATTGAATGTAGAAGAGAACATCCAGTGAAAAAGGTATAGTTGGTAGGATTAGGAAGATAGTCAGTAGGTTTAGGAAGAAGAGTGAGTATAGAATTTAGAACAAAAGTTCTTTAGCAATACGGTTTCAGTTAGAGAGTGAATGTAAATGTGAGCACAGTTGAAGAGTCAGTCACAATGATGAATTGGGGAAAATATGTAGGAAAGCAGATATCAATAGAGACATTATGAAATCAGGGAAATTACAAAGTGAGTGACAGGACTAGATATTTTGAAAAGGATTGAGTTTGAATATATAATCTTAGGAAAAAACAAATATGTAGACACCAATAGGATTGATATTTGAGAGCATTAGGCAAATTTCAGGTGCATGAATATTTCTGAGAATAATCTTGTGAATAGTTGATTATAAATCCAGATACATGAACATGAATGAATTTAGGGAGTGTATATGAGACACATATATTTCATTTTTTGAAATATCTGGAGAGTGTGTATATATATATATATATATATATATATATATATATATATATATACACACACAAACACAAAACACACACAGACAAAAAAGTAGCAATATATATGTCAATCAAAATTCATCATATAATATATATTATCCACAGATCTAAAAATATTCATTTTACTGAACATGGATTTATGTATAATGTTGTTCAACTAGAAAGCTCACCCATATGTTGAATATTCAGTTTCAATGGGGTTTAGTAGGAGTGATCTTTTCTCTCAATTTGTATCTGCCAAGTCAGCCACCTCACAAGAATGTACGTGTGGTACCAGGTAGCCAACCTGATTCTGAACATTGCCCATAAACCTATCCATATAACAAGATGCCTTTACATATAAGGGTCTGCTTGCTGTACCCTGTCAGTCACAAGGCATTTGGAAGCCAATGGCAGATAAACATGGCCCCACCACACATGTTTTATCACACACCTTCACACCACTGCTCTAGGCCCACTAATGAGCAGGCTCCAACTTACTGGCATCACTGTTCTACACAATTTTCATGAAACAAAGTCAGTCAAGGCACTGTCTGGTACACTGATGGTCAGCAACAGGATATCCAAAAGTTCTCCAGTGCCACCTGGTCATGGGAATTTCAAAAATTTTATGGTATTTATCAAGCCATTTGTCGAGGATGAAGTTGGAGGCTCTTTGGGTTTCAATTTATTCAGGAACCATTAAATGTTGAGGAAGCTCATTTCAATGAAAGCTCTAGAGAACACTCACAGGCAAGACTTCCCAAAGTGTGGCTAAAAAGGTCACATGAAGCCAGGCCCATTGAGGTCTACAATGTGAGGTCCATGTGTGTTTTGACTCTCAACTGTGGCTGCAAAGTCTTTCAGAATAAAATCATGTGATATCCTGGCTGAGATTTCCAGTGCTCTGGGGAAAGCCACCCTGCACCTAGATCTCAGGTTCCAAGGGCGACTCTCATGCATGGCCTAGTAAAAACCAAACACAATTCATGAAAATACTTCTCTGAGGTCAGTTCCAGAATTCATTCTCTAAGAGGAATCACAACAGAGTTCAAGCCCAGGTGGACCCAGTCTTTTCTTCTAAGTGCCACACAAATTACCACAATTCCAAACAAAATGCTCCCACATAACCCTTTTCTTCTTCCATATAGACACTCATCCTAACCTCTGGATGGAGGTTTCCATGAGGGGCGCAGGACAGGACAGTGTCCAAAATAACCTCCCTTGCCCCTCATTTGCCTAAAGTCAGTGTGGCCTGGAAATCCTGACTGTGAAACAGGAGTGATCAAATCGGCCTGCCGTTAATACAGCTTGGCTTCTCCAATTTGAGGCCTACTGACTGTAGGGTTTAGATTCTTCATGTAAATTGGGGTCATGAGAAAACCCAAGCACCTATGGGATAGCCTCTGCAGGGCTTTGAAGAACTCTTTTGAAACAAAGGATCCCTATTCTCACTTGATGGATGTCAGGAACCTTAGAGAGGAAGGCGAGAGTCTTCATAAACAATGACTGCTCTTTTGGCCATTTTGGTTTTTAATGCACCCATGGGATCTTTCTTTAGATCCATCAGGTGCTGAGAATCTAAGCTACAGCCTAACACAGGGCCAAGAGGCTGATTCAGACACATCCCTTTCCAAAGCAATTAAGCAAAGAGCCACAGGTGTTGCCCATTCATTTCCATTTGAAAACTGTTTTCTTCAGGCTTCACAAAGGGGTGGCCTGAGGCAAAGAACTTCCTGACATTCAGGGCAACAGAACAATAGGTAAGCAAAAGGCCCAAAGCAGGGTTTCTCCACTGGGATTTAATGGTCACACTAATATCTGATTTTTCAGAGATGCTCGCCATTCCTTTGAGCTATCCAGTACAAGGTCATGGCACACAGCTTGGAAGTGGAACATACCTTAGACATAAAACCATGAGCCTATTCTGGAGAGGGGCAGAAGTCCAGAAGAAAACTGAAACATAGGAAGATTGCAGGTGTTACCCATCGAAAAGGCAATCTGAAATCCATTCATAAATTGGACAGGATGAATGCTGGGAAGCATTCTACTAGACAGGACACATCCATTGATTCATTTTCTTTTCTAATATCTGCAACCACGGACACAGTGTGATAGACAGACATAGAAACACTCGCCTTGTCAAATGACTTACTAGAAACAGTTCATTCCACACCAAAAAAAGCGCCTTGCCTACCTATTCTCTGAACATGAGACAAAACCAGAAACCCACCCCCACACCCACAAAGGCACCTCCTTCCCCCAAGAAGTTCTGTGACTATCCGGACTGTCCTCTGACTGGTGAGCCATACTATATTCCCACGGAATGGCCTGATCTGTCTCAGATCTGGTCTCCTTGGCCAACTCTGTGCAGGTGTCAGGACCCAGAGGTGAGAAACTACCTGCTTTCTCAGAAATGACCCCTCTTTAGAGCTTTCCTGGCATTTGGCCATCCTCACATTAGTAGGTACCAAGAAAGACTGACACTGTCCTTGGTAAATCCAAACAAGTGAGACCACTGGGACTGGGACTGGGACTGGCTCTGGGTGCCTGGCTTCATGAATCCCAAGTTCAGAGATTTCCATCACCAAGGAAGTGAGGTGAGGTCACTTCCTTTAGGAACTGAATGAGGTCACTGCCTTGGCAACCACTTTGTCCTACCAGTGGCTTCCAAGTGTCACATGAGAAGGAGGCTGCCCCTACTTCCTGTGACACTTTCACAATTTAGAATGGTATACAACCATAGGCACCCAGAAACAGCTACCCACACAGGCCTGGTTTGGTCCATCTTCTCTAAATTAAGATGTGAGAGGCTGATTCAGACAGAACCCTTCATCCTGAACAGGTTGTTTGCCATTGAACATGACTTTTGTTCTCTCAGGTTCTTCATAGCTGCCTACATCTTCTTCAGTCAACATTTCTGCATGGAACTTTGAGGTTCTCAGCAGGTGGAAGATCCCCTACTTTCCTGTATTGTAAGACCAACTCTGTCCCTCCTCTCTGTAAATTTAGAATGAGGGAACAGTGTATGGTTAGGGTCAATAACATATTTGACTTGTGTTAGGAATCATTCTGCTGGATGAATAATGGTATTGGGAACCTGCAAAATTTATAAGAATATATATTTGAAATATAAGTATGAAAACATAAATCTAGTTACGATTTGAAGCCAGAAAGGGCATTGGGCCCTTCTTTGGGATATTTAGCTTTGAATTACATTCTGCATTTTAGTCTCAGATAAATCTATACACAATGGAATAAAACCTTGCACCTCAGATGCCTGAATGTCGAAGAGAACATCCAGTCAAAAATGGATAGTCGGTAGGATTTGGAAGATAGTAGGTTTAGGAAGAAGAGTGAGTCTTCGAGTAGGACCAATAGTTTTTTAGCAATAGGGTTTCGTTTAGAGAGTGAATGTAAATGTCAGCACATGTGAAGAGTCAGTCACAATGATGAACTGGGGAAAATATGTAGGAAAGCAGGTCTCAATAGAGACATTAGGAAATCAGACAAATTATAAAATGCGTGATAGGATTAGACATTTTCAACAGGGTTGAGGTTGAATATATAATCATAGGAAGAAACAAATATATAGTCCCCAACAATATTGACACTTGGGAGAATTAGGCATCCTGGACAAGGATGTTTTTAGTAATATATACTCACTTTCAATTTAGGGTTTGGTACAATCATAAGTGTGACCTTTGCATTTTTGTCCAGAATATTACTGTGATAAAATGTATATGTAGATCAGGTGACATGAGTATTTCTTCCACCATTATGGGAAGCAATATTTTTAAAACCCATAAATTAGTATTGGGTATACAAATAGGTGTACCCTGTGTCAATGAATATAGAGATGATGCATGAATAGATCGTACTGTGAATAAATAATATAACTGGATCCAACTTTAGAAATTGGAGTTAGAATAAATTGATATCTGAAAATATACAGGAAATCTTATATTGATATTGGTATACATACATTCATTACAACCAATTATAAGTCTAATGGTAATATTAGGGTTACGGTTTATCATGAAGAGGGTGTGTGAGTTTTCCTTCAAAAGTGATTATGGAAATCGAAAATAATGTGTTTGTTAAGAAGTCTCATGAAACGACCAGTCGAAAAACCTGGAGGACTACATGTGTTCGGAAGCAGGAAGTGATTGAAAGTGAAACAAATGTCTTTAATTTTGAAATTTTGGGTGAAAAATTTATCCATGGATGTGCATAAACTGAAGAAATAGTACTGTACCAGTTTTAAATAAAAATGAACGTCAAAATACACATCATGTCCCATAGGAATCTACTTGCATTGATGTTAAACTTGGTAAGTTACGGTAGAAATATTAGGATTTGTATGCACCTTTCACTGAAGTTTGTTTTCAGTACTAGGAAACAAATAAGTATTTCAGGTGGATGAATATTTCTGAGAATAATCTTGTGCAAAGTTGATTACAAATCCACATACATGAATATGAATGTATTTAGGGAGTGAATAATAAGACACATATTTCATATTGTGAAAAATCTGGAGAGTATATATATACAAAACACACACAGACATTATAAAGTGGCAATATATATGCCAATCGAAATTCATGGTGAAATATATATCATTCATAGATCCCGAAATATTAATTTTAATGAACATGGATTTATGAATAATGTTGTTCAACTAGGAAGGTCACCCATAGGTTGAATTTTAAGATCCAACAGCATTTAGCAGGAGTGATCTCTTCTCATAATTTGTATCTGCCAAGTCAGCCACCTCACAAGAATGTATATGTGATACCAGGTAGGATTCTATATGTGCATATAAAAATACATGTGCTGAATAGGCTACAGAGAAAGGGATACAGGAATTCACATATTCATTAACTTTAAAAACACATGGAGAACTATTTCAATTAAAAATTAACTAGATTTATAACACCTAACCTACATAATGCAAACGGCAAGTCCAACTATACACCATGCCTCTTCTGAACTGCTTGTATTTCTATTCTGTTTGAGTTATTTTTCTCCATCATATTAGGAATAGTAGTCAGAGTCTAGTAGGGTATAGTTTCGTGTCAGGGATTCAGTATTTTGAATGGAAAATTGGAAAATGAATCCAATGTGTATGCAAATATGTGCTACACAAAAATCTTCCCACTTTCATCCACAACAATGCCTTGACATTACCTTTGCCACAAGTGAGACACAATTAGAGGAGAAGAGTTAGAAAATACGTGAATACATATCTGGAATGGAATACGCTCAGGATTTCCCAACCTTGGAGGTGATAGAGCAGTTTCCATAAGTAAGGGACATGGTAAACACTCCACAAACATGGAGCTCTGCTGGCCTAAATACTTCTTGAGAAACTGCCTCTGAGGTTGGGCACTTGAAATATATGTTGTTGTCAGGAGCTTTAGCTTCCTTTATAGTGAGCCCATCAAAGCTGGGTCTGCATCTATGTGACCTGGAGGACATGGTTTCTTATTATCCAATGAACCTGAGGCAGCAGTGCTGAATTCTCTCTTTGTAGGTAAACTGTGGCCACTGGGGGCTAAGTGTCACCCCGTGTGGACTGTGAAGCCATTTGGTCCTCTTCCACTTTCTGTTGTGGTTCTTGCTGCTACACTGGGACTTTGGTATTTGCTTCACGAAATACAACAATTTCAACTGGGACACAGTGCTGGAGAGAGTTCTGTCACTGTGGTGGGTCACGGTCTGCAGGAGAATGCACCAACCAGGCTTCTTTCCCACATAGCTTGCACCATTGACCATGTCAACCTGATTCTGAAAATTGCCCTGAAACCTCTCCATATATCAAAATGCCTTTACAAATAAGGGTCTGCTGGCTGCACCATGTCCTTCACAAGGCATTTGGTAGCCAATGGCCAAACCACATGGACCTACCACAGATGTTTTATCACACACCTGCACACCTGCCCACCGCTGCTCTAGGCCCACTACTCAGTAGGCTCCAACTTACTGGCATCTTTTTTCTACATTATTTTTATGAAACCCAGTCAATCAAGGCACCCTCTAGTATACTCATGATCAGCAACAGGACACCCAAAGATTCTCCAGTTCCACCTGGTCATGGGATTTTCAAAAATTTCATGGTATTTATCTAGCCATTTTTCAAGGATGAAGTTGGAGGCACTGTGGGTTTCAAGAACCACTAAATGTTGAGGAAGCTCATTTCAATGAAACTCTGGAGAACTCTCATAGGCAAGGCTTCCCAAAGAGTGGCCAAAAGGTCAAATATAGCCAGGCCTATTGAGGTATACGTTGTGAGTTCCATGTGTTTTTGACTCTCAACTATGGCTACCAAGTCTTTAAGAATAAAATCATGGGATATCTTGGCTGATATTCCCAGTGCTCTGTGGAAAGCCACCCTGGGCCTTGATCTCAGTTTATAAGAGCGACTCTCATGCGTGGCCTCCTAAAATTTCAACACAATTCATGCAATACTTCTCTGAGGTCAGTTCCAGAACTCAGTCTCTAAGGGGATTCACACCAGACTTCAAGCCCAGGTGGACCCTGTCATCTCTTCCAACCGTCACACAAATGACCACAATTAATACCAAAACAATCCCACATTGCCCTCCTCTTCTTCCATAAAGGCACTCATCATAACATCTGGCTGGAGGTTTCCATGAGGGGCACAGCCCAAGACAGTGTCCAAAATAAGCTCCCTTGGCCCTCATTTGCCTAAAGTCAGGGTGGCTGGGACACCCTTCTTGTGCACCAGGAGTTTTCTGTAAGGGTAAAAGAAATTGAAATTAAAGTGTAAAAGTTAAAGTGTAAAAGACCGGGTGTTGTAAAGTTTTTAAGCAGCAAGGCTTGAGTTAAAATGTAAAGGACCAGGTATTGTTAAGTTCCTATGCTACACGCAAAACCTGAAATTCCTGTAGCTTGTAGGACAATTCCCGGACTACCCAGTAAATATTCCCCCTGACCGCCTGGTTTTTTAATAACCTAGGACCCTGTGAGGCCTGGCACATAGGCATTGCAGGGCCTAAACCAATCATTTTGAATGTGTACCCCGCTTTAGAACTGACCTATCACTCCCGCCTTACATGTTCCCACCAATAAATGAACTAATCATGTTTAGGAATTGTTGTTTGATTTTCCCGTGGTGTATGATGATTTCTTAAAGGAGACTGTAATATATGTAAAGTCCCGCCCTGCCCAAAAAGTGTACTTAAGCACTGCTCAACCCCTGCTCGGGGCTCTGGGATGCTCTCCCATCTTGAGTGAGCACGTAGCCCCAGCATGCTGGATTGGATCCTCAATAAACGGCTTTTACTGTTGCATGAGCCGCAGTTTCTTGATGGTCTCTTCCTCCAACATTCGCCGGAACCTTACATTTGGTGCATTGGCCGGGAATCACGCAGCGCAGGACAAGGAGACCTCAACGAACCTTTCTGGGGGTAAGTAAGGCGCCTCTTTCCTTCAAAAATGATTATGGAAATCGAAAATAATGTGTTTGGAAAGAATCTCATGAAAAGAACAGTCAAGAAACATGGAGGAATACATATGTTCTGAAGCAAGAAGTAATTGAAAATGAACCAAATGCCTGCAGATTTGTGAACTTGTGGATGAAAAGTTATATCCTATGATATCCATCAACTGAAGAAATAGTAATGTACCACTGTTGAATAAAAATGAACTTCAAAATACACATCATGTCCCATAGGATTATACTTGCATTAATGTTAAACTGGGTCAGTTACCATGCAAATATTAGGATTTGTAAGCACAATTCACCGAAGTTTGTTTTCAGTACTGGAAAATAAATATGTATTTTATGTGGATGAATTTTTCTGAGAATAATCTTGTGCAAATTTGATTACAAATCCACATACATGAATATGAATGTATTTAGGGAGTGAATAATAAGACACATATATTTAATATTGTGAAAAATCTGGAGAGTATATATATATATATATATATATATATATATATATATATATATATATATATATTTATAAAGATAAAAACACAGACATTAAAATGTAGCAATATATATGCCAATCAAAATTCATCATGAAATATATATCATCCTCATATCCAAAAATATTCTTTTTACTGAGCATGGATTTATGTATAATGTTGTTCATCTAGGAAATTCACCAATTTGTTGAATTTTCAGTTTCATCAGTATTTAGGGGGAGTGATCTCTTTTCACAATTTGTATCATCCAAAAACAGTGAGCTCACAAGAATGTATGTGTGATACCAGGTAGGATTCTAAATATGCATAATAAAATACATGAGATGAATAGGCTACAGAGAAAAGGAGACAGAAATTTACATATGTGTTAACTTTAAAAACTCATGGAGAAGTACTACAATGAAAAGTTGACTAGATTTATAACACATACACTTGATAAAGCAGAAGGCAAGTCCTAGTATACACCATGCCACCTATGAATGGCCTGTATTTCTATTCTGTTAGGTTTCTTTTTCTCCATCATATTAGGATTAGTAGTCAGAGTCTAGTAGGGTATGGGTTAGTGTCAGGGATTCAGTATTTCAAATGGAAAATAGGGAAATGAATCTAATGTGTATGCGAATATTTGTTAGACAAAAATCTTCCTACTGTCATCCAAAAAAATGCCTTGATAGTTCCTTCACCACAAGTAATACACAATTAGTGGAGAAGAGTTTGAAAATCTGTGAATATATATCTGGAAAAGAAAATGCTCAGGAGTTCACAACCTTGGAGGTGGTAGAGGAATTTCCAAAAGTAAGGTAAAGGGTAAACACTTCACAAACATGGAGCTCTGGTGGCCTAATTAATTTCTGAGAAACTGCCTCTGAGTTTGGGCCCTTGAAATGTTTGTTGTTGTCAGGAGCTTTCGCTTCCTTTGTAGTGAGACCATCAAAGCTGTGTCAGCATCTATGTGACCTGGATGACATGGTTCCTTATTTGCAATAGAACATGAGGCAGCAGTTCTGAATTCTCTCTTTGTAGGTAAACTGAGGCCACTGGGGTCTAAGTGTCTAACCATGTGGTCTGTGAAGCCATTTGGTCATACTTCACTTTTCGTGGTGTTTCTTACTGCTGCACTGGGATTTTGGTATTGGCTTCACAAAATACAAAAAGAAAAACTGGGACACAGTGCTATAGAGAGTACTCTCACGTGTAGTGGGTGAGGGTCTGCAGGAGAATGCACCAACCAGGCTTCTATCCCCAAAAGCTTGCACCCATGTCCATATCAACCTGATTCTGAATATTGCCCTGAAACCTCTCCATATAATAAGGTCCGTTAACTTGTATGGTTCTGCTGGCTGCACCATGTCAGTCACAAGGCATTTGGAAGCCAATGGCAGATCCACATGGCCCCACGACAGATGTTTTATCATACACCTGCCCACCACTGCTCTAGGCCAACTAGTCAGCAGGCCTCAACATTCTGGCATCTCTGTTCTCACTGTTTTCATGAAACCCAGTCAATCAATGCAATGTCTGGTACACTCGTGATCAGCAATAGACATCCAAAGGTTCTCCAGTGCCACCTGTTCATAAGAATTTAAAAAATTTCATGGTATTTATCTAGCCAATTTTCAAAGATAAATTTGGAGGCACTGTGGCATTCAATTCATTCAGGAACCATGAAATGGTGAGGAAGCTCATTTCAATTAAAGCTCGGGAGAACTCTCAGAGGCAAGGCTTCCCAAAGAGTGGCCAAAAGGTCACATTAAGCCAGGCCCATTGAGGTCTACAATTGAGGGCCATGTTTTTTTTGACTCTCAACTATGGCTTCCAAGTCTTTCTGAATAAAGTCATGTGATATCCTGGCTGAGATTCCCAGTGCTCTTTGAAAGCTATCCTGGGCCTAGATCTCAGTCTCCAAGGGCAACTCTCATGCGTGGCCTCCTAAAATCCCAACACAATTCATGCCAATACTTCTCTGAGATCTGTTCCAGAACTCAGTCTCTAAGGGGAATCACTCCAGAGTTCAAGCACAGGTGGACCCAGTCATCTCTTCCAACCACCACACAAATGACCACAATTAAACCAAAACACTCCCACATGGCCCTCATCTTCTTCAATTTAGAGACTCATCATAACCTCTGGCTGGAGGTTTCCATGAAGGGCGCAGCTTAAGACAGTGTCCAATATAAGCTCACATGCCTCTCATTTGCCTAAAGTCAGGGTGGCATGGAAACTCTTCCTGTGAAGCAGGAGTGATCAAATAGGCCTGCAAATAATACTGCTCTACTTCTCCAATTTGAGGCCTATTCTCTGTGGGGTATAGATTCTTTATGTGAATTGGGGTCATGAGAAAACTCAAGCAACTATGGGCTACCCTCTGCAGGGCTTTGAAGAATCCATTTGAGTGAGTCGAGGAGTTGGACCAAATGTTCTTTAGATATAGAGTTTTGATTAGAGAGTGAGTGTAAATGTCAGCATATGTGAACAGTCAGTCACAGTGATAAACTGGGGAAAATGTGTAGGAAAGCAGATATCAATAGAGACATTAGGAAATAAGGCAAAGTACAAAGTGGGTGATAGGATAAGACATTTTTAACAGGGTTCAGTTTCAATATATAATCTTAGGAAGAAACAAATATGTAGTCACCAATAGGAATGATATTTGAGATCATTAGTTAATCAGGGCATGGATGTTGTTAGTAGTACATGCTCACTTTCAATATAGGCTTTGATACAATCATAAGTGTGACCCTAGCATTTTGTTTCAGGAATATTACCGTGATGAAATGTATATGTATATCAGGTGACTACAGTATTTCTTCCACCATTTCTGAAAGCAATATTTTAAAGACTTAAAAATTAGTATTGGGGATACAAACAGGTATACCATTGGTCTACGAATATAGAGATGATGCCTTAATAGACCATACTCTGAATAAATAATATAACTGGTTCAAACGTTAAATAATGGATTGAATTGATATCTGAAAATATATAGGAAATCTTATATTGATATACATACATTCATTCCAACCAGTTATACATCTAATGGTAATATTAGCGTTATGGTTTATCATGAAGAGTGTGTGAGTTTGGCTTCAAAAGTGATTATGGAAATCAATAATACTGTGTTTGGAAAGAATCTCATGAAAAGAACAGTCAAGAAACATGGAGGAATACATGTGTTCTGAAGTAGGAAGTGATTGAAAGTGAACCAAATGCCTATAAATTTGTGAAATTGTGGATGAAAGGATATATCCTATAATGTCCATAAACTGCAGAAATAGTAATGTACCAGTGTCTGAATAAAAATGAACTTCAAAATACACATCATGGTCCCATAGGTGTCTACTTACATTGATGTGAAACTGGTTCAGTCACTGTAGAAATATTACGAATTGTATACACCATTCACTTAATTTACTTTTCAGTACTAGGAAAAAATATGTATTTAAGGTGGATGAATATTTCTAAGAATAATTTTGTGAAAAGTTGATTATAAATCTACATACACACACATGAGTTTACTTAGGGAGTGTATAATAAGACACATATATTTCATATTTTGAAAATCTTAAGAGTAGATATCTATATCTATATAGATAGATAGATAAATAGATAGATACACACATACACAGACATTAAAATGTAGCAATATATATGCCATTCGAAATTCATCATGAAATATATATCATCCACGTATCCAAAAATATTCATTTTACTGAACATTTATTTATACATAATATTGTTCATCTAGGAAATTCACCCATAGGTGGAAATTCCAGTTCCATCTGTATTTAGAGGGAGCGATCTCTTCTCACAATTTGTATCTTCCAAAATAAGCGATCTCACAAGAATGTACATGTGATACCAGGTAGAATTCTAAAAATGCATAAAAAAATACATTTGATGAATAGGCTACAGAGAAAGGGAGACAGAAATTTACATATGTGTTAACTTTAAAAACTCATGGAGAAGTATTACAATGAAAAGTTGACTAGATTTATAACACATACCATTGATAAAGCAGAAGGCAAGTCCAAGTATACACCATGCCTCCTATGAAAGGCCTGTATTTCTATTCTGTTAGGTTTCTTTTTCTCCATCATATTAGGTTTAGTAGTCAGAGTCTAGTAGGGTATGGGTTAGTGTCAGGGATTCAGTATTTCAAATGGAAAATAGGAAAATGAATCTAATATGTATGCAAATATGTGCTACACAAAAATCTTCCCACTCTCAGCCAGAACAATGCTTTGACATTACCTTCGCCCCAAATAAGACACAATTAGTGGAGAAGAGTTAGAAAATCTGTGAATACATATGTGGAAAGGAAAATGCTCAGAACTTCACAACCTTGTAGGAGGTAGAACAGTTTACAAAAAGGGAGAGGGTAAACACTTCACAAACATGCAGCTCTGCTGGCCTAATGACTTTTTGAGAAACTGCCTCTGAGGTTGGGCAGTTGAAATATGTTTTTGTCAGGAGCTTTTGCTTCCTTTGTAGTGAGACCATCAATGCTGGGTCTCCATCTATGTGACCTGGATGACATGGTTCCTTATTTTCTAGTGGACATGAGGCAGCAGTGCTGAATTCTCTATTTGTAGGGAAACTTTGGCCACTGGGGTCTAAGTATCTAACCGTGTTGTCTGTAAAGCCATTTGTTCATGCTCCACTTTCGTGGTGTTTCTTACTGCTGCACTGTGACTTTTGTATTGGCTTCACGAAATACAAGGAGCTCCACTGGGACACAGTGCTGGAGGATGTACTCTCATATGTGGTGGGTGAGGGTCTGCAGTAAAATGCACCAATGAGGCTTAAATCCCACATAGCTTTTCAACTCGACAATAGCCCCCTTATTCTGATCATTGGCAGGAATCCTCTCCATATAACAAGATGCCTTTACATAGAAGGGTCTGCTGGATGTACCATGTCAGTGACAAGTCATTTCTAAGCCAATGCCAGATCCACGTGGACCCACAACTGATGTTTTTTCACACACCTACACTCCACTGCTTTATGCCCACTAGTCTGCAGGCTCCAACTTACTGGCATCTATGTTCTACAGCATTTTCATGAAACACAGTCAATTAAGGCACTGTCTGGTACAATCATGATTAGCAACAGGACATCCAAATGTTCTCCAGTGCCACCTGGTCATGGTAATTTCAAAAAATTCATGGTATATATCTAGATATTTTTCAATAATGAAGTTGGAGGCACTGTGGGATTCAATTTATACAGGAACCAATAAATGGTTAGGAATCTCATTTCAATGAAAGCTCTGGTGAACTCTCACAGGCAAGGCTTCCCAAAGAGTGGGCAAAAGGTCTCATGAAGCCAGGCCCATTGAGGTCTACAATGTGAGTTGCATGTGTGTTTTGACTCTCAACTATGGCTGGAATCTTTCAGAATAAAATCTTGTGATATCCTGGCTTAGATTCCCAGTGCTCTGTGTAAAGTCACCCTGGGCCAAGATCTCAGATTCCAATGGTGAATCTCATGTGTGGCCTCCTGAAATCCCAACACAATTCATGGCAATACTTCTCTGAGGTCAGTTACACAACTCAGTCTCTAAGGGGAATCACAACAGAGTTCAAGCCCAGGTGGACCCAGGCATCTCTTCCAATTGCTACACAAATGATGACAATTAAAACCAAAACACTCTCACACGGCCCTCTTCATCTTTTATATAGACACTAATCATAACCTCTAGCTGGAGGTTTCCATGAGGGGCACAGCCCAAGACAGTGTCAAAAATAAACTCCCTTGCCCCTCATTTGCCTAAAGTCAGGGTGGCCTGGACAACGTTAGTGTGAAACAGAAGTGATCAAATAGGCCTGCCGTTAATACTACTCCACTTCTCAAATTTGAGGCATACTGACTGTGGGGTATAGATTTTTAGTGTGAATTGGAGTTATAAGAAAACCCAAGCACCTATTGTCTCCCCTCTGCAGCCCTTTGAAGAACTTATTTGACACAAATGATCCCTATTCTCACTTGATGGAGGTCAGGAATCTTACAGAGGAAGGCGAGAGGCATCATCCACAATCACTGATCTTTTTTCCATTTAGGTTTTGGATGCCCACATGGGATCTTTCTTTAGATTCATCAGGTGCTGAAAATCTAAACCACAGGCTCACACAGGGCCAAGAGGCTGATTCAGACACATCCATTTCAAAAGCTATGAAGCAAAGAGCCACAGGTGATGCCCATTCATTTCCATTTTAAAACTGTTTTCTTCAGGCTTCACAAAGGGGTGGCCTGAGGCAAAGACCTTTCTGACATTCAGAGCAACAGAACAATAGGTAATCAAAAGGCCCCAAGCAGGGTTTCTCCACGGAGACTTTCCTGCTTACTCTGATATATGAGTTTTCTGAGATGCTCGCCATTCCCTTCAGCTATCCAGTACATGGCCATGTCACAGAGCTTGGAGGTGGTACATATCTTGTACAAAAATACATGATACTAATCTTGAGAGTGGCCAGAATTCATGAAAAAATGGAAAATTAGGTAGATAGCAGGTGTTGCCCATGGATAAGGCAAGCCTCAGTCCATTCATTATTTGGAAAGGATGCATGCTGGGAAGCTTTCTACTAGACAGGACACAACCAATGAGCTATTTTTTTTCTAATATCTACAAAGAAAAATACAGTGGGATACACAGACATAGAAACAGTCTCCTTGTCAAATGACTTACTGGAAACAGTCCACTCCAAACCAAACAAACCTCCTTTTTTACCTATTCTCAGAACATGAGAAAAAAACCACAAACACAAACCAACACCCACAAATGCAACTTTTTCCCACAAGTAGGTCTGTCACTATCTGGAGTGTCCTCTGACTGGTAGGCCATATGATGTTCCCCAGAAATGGCCTTTCTGTCTCACATCTGGTCTCCTTGGTCAACTCTGTGAAGTTGTCAGGAGGCAGTGGTGAGCCAATTTCTGTCCTCTCAGGAAAGACCCCTCTTCAGAGCTTTCTTGGTATTTGGCAACCCTTATATCAGTAGGTACCAAGAAAGACTGACTCTGTCCTTAGTGAATCCAAACAAGTGAGCCCACTGCAACTGGGACTGGGACTGGCTCTGGGTGCCTGGCTTCCTGGATCACAAAATTCAGAGAGTTCCATCACCAAGGAAATGAGGTGAGGTCACTACCTTCAGGAAATAAATGAGGTCCCTGTCTTGGCCACCACTTTGTCCTAACAGTTGCGTCCTAGTGTCTCCTGACATGGAGGCTGCCCTACTTCCTGTGATACATTCACATGTTAGAATGGTATAGAAACCATAGTCACCTGGGAACAGCTCTCCACACAGGCCTGCTTTGGTCCATCTTCCCTGCATTAAAAATAGAGAGGATGACTCAGACACATCCTTTCATCCTGACCATGTTGTTTGCCATGGAATATGACTTTTGTTCTCTCAGGTCTTTCATAGCTGCCAACATCTTCTCCAGGGATTATTTCTGCATGGATTTTGAGGTACTCAGCAGGTGGAAGATCTCCTAACTTCCTGTATTGTAATATCAACTTTATCCCTCCTCTTCTGTAAAGTGAGATTGAGGGAACATTGTATGGTTAGGGTCAATAGCATGTTCCATTTGGCTTAGGAATCATTCTGCTGGATGAATAATGGTATTGGGAACCAGCGATATTTAAAAGAATATAGAGGTAAAATATAAGTATGAAAACAGAAATCTAGGTAATATTTTAAGCCCAGAAGGATTTGGGCCCTTGATTGGGATCCTTAGCTTGAGTAATGTTTTGCACCGAGGTCTCAGTTAAATCGATATACAATGGCATAAGACCCTGTACCTCAGATGATTGAATGTAGAAGAGAACATCCAGTGAAAAAGGGATAGTGTGTAGGATTAGAAAGATAGTCCGTAGGTTTAGAAGGAAGAGTGAGTCTAGGATTTGGACCAAAAGTTCTTTAGCAATAGGTTTCGGTTAGAGAGTGAATATTAATGGCACCATATGTGAAAAGTCGGGCACAATGATGAACTGGGAAAAAATATGTAGGAAAGCAGACATCAATAGAGACATTAGGAAATCAGGCAAAGTATAACGTGAGTGATAGGATTAGACATTTTCAACAGGGTTGAGGTTGAATACATAATCTTAAAAAGAAACAAAAATGTAGTCACCAATTGGATTGACATTTGAGAGCATTAGGCAAACTGGGCATGGATGTTTTTAGTAATCCATGTTCACATTCCATTGAGGCTTTATTGCAATCATAACGGTGACCTTTGCATTTTGTGTCCAGAATATTACTGTGATAATATGTATATGTAGATCAGGTGACATGAGTATTTCTTCCACCTTTTCTGGGAGCAATATTTTGAAAACATATGAATTAGTACTGGGGATACTAATAGGTTTACCCTGTGTTGATGAATATAGAGATGATGCATTAATAGACCATACTGTGAAAAAATTATATGACTGGTTCCAAATTTAAATAATGGATTGTTTTAATATCTGAAAATATAGAGGAAATCATATATTGATATACGTACATTAATTCCAACCAGTTATATATCTAATGGTATTATTATTAGGGTTACCGTTTATCATGAATAGTGTGTGAGTTTTGCTTCAAAAATGATTATTCAATCGAAAATAACGTGTTTAGAAAGAAGTCCAGTGAAAAGACCCGTCAAGAAACATGAAGGAATATATGTGTTCCGAAGGAGGAAGTGATTGAAAGTGAACCAAATATTTATAAATTTGTGAACTTGTGAATGAAAGGATATATTTTATGATGTCCATAAACTGAATAAATAATAACGTACCAAGTTTGAATAAAAATGAACTTTAACAAACACATCATATCAAATAGGAATGTATTTGCATTGATGTTAAACTTGGTCAGTTACTCTAGAAATATTAGGATTTGTAAGAACCCTTCCCTGAAGTTAGTTTTCAGTACTAGGAAACAAATATGTATGTCAGTGGATGTATATTTCTGAGAATAAACTTGTTAAAAGTTAATTATAAATCCACATATATGAATATGAATGAATTCAGGCGGTGTATAACAAGACATATATTTCATATTTTGGAAAATCTGGAGACTATATATATATATATATATATATATATATATATATATATATATAGACACACAAACACACACACATTATAATGTCACAATATATATGTCAATCGAAATTCATCATGAAAAATAACTCATCCGCATATCCCAAAATATTCATTTTACTGAACATGGATGTATGTAGAATGTTGTTCATCTAGGAAGCTCACCCATGGGTTGAATTTTCTGTACCAACAGCATTTAGGAGGAGTGATCTCTTCTCACAAATAGTATCTGCCAAGTCAGCCACCTCACAAGAATGTACGTGTGAAACCAGGTAGGATTCTATTTGTGCATATAAAAATACATGTGCTTAATAGGCTACAGAGAAAGGGAGACAGGAATTCATATATTTCTTAACTTTAAAAACACATGGAATAGTGTGTAGTGTCCCTCTTTATCCCTTTTGATTAACTTTGGCTTAAAAAAAAGAATTTTGTTGAGAATTTTTGTATATATGTTTGTCAGGAATATTGCTCTGAAGTTTTCTTTCCTTGATGTGTCTTTGTCTGATTTTGGTATGTGAGTGATACTATCCTCATGAAATGAGTTTGGAGGAGTTCCATGCTTTTCTATTTTATGGAATAATTTGAGGAGTATTGTGATGAATGCTTCTTTGAAGGTCTTGTAGAACTTGACTGACAATCTGTCTGTTCCTGGGCGTTGCTTTATTGGTAGGCTGTTGACAGCAACTTCTATTTCATTGCTTGAAATTGATTTGTTTAAATTGTTCATGTCCTACTAATTCAGTTTGGGTATATCTCTAAAATTTTATTGATGTCATCATGGTATTTTAATTTATTAGAGTATAAATTTTCAAATTAGTTTTTAATTATTCTCTGTATTTTAGTTGTGTACTCTGTAAAAGTTCTTTTACGATCCTTAATTTTAGTAATTTGAGGTTTTTTTTCTTCATTAGCTTGGTTAAGGATGTGTCAATTTTATTTAGTTTTCGAAGATTAAATTTTGTTTTGTGTCAAAAAAAAATAACATATGGAAAAGTATTTCAGCAAATTGAATAGATTTATAACTCCTACCTTATATCATGCAAAAGGCAAGTCCAACTATACACCATGTCCCTTCTGAAATGCTTGTATTCTATTCTGTTTGGGATATTTTTCTCCATTATATTAGTATTAGTAGTCAGAGTCTAGTAGGGTATATGAATGTTTCTGAGAATAATCTTGAGAAAAGATGATTATAAATACACATTCATGAATATGAAAAATTTAGAAAGTGCAAAATAAGACAAAAATATTCCATATTTTCAAAAATTTGGAGAGTATATCTATATCTATCTATATCTATATCTATATCTATACACACACACACACACACAACACTCACAGACATTAAAAAGTACCAATATAAATGCCAATAGAAATTCATCAGTAAATATATATCATCCACAGATGCAAAAATATTTATTTTACTGAACATGAGTTTATGTATAATGTTGTTCTACTAGGACGCTCTCCTATAGGTTGAATTTTCATTTAAAACAGTTTTAGGAGGAGTGAACTCTTCTCACAATTTGTATCTGCCAAGACAGCCACCTCACAAAAATGTACGTGTGATACCTGGTAGGATTCTATATGTGCATATAAATATACATATGTGAATAGGCTACAGAAAAGGGAAACAAGAATTCACATATTTGTTAAATTTAAAAACACATGGAGAATATTTCCATTAAAATTTGACTAGATTTATAACACCTACCTTATATAATGCAAATGTCAAGTCCAACTATACAACATGTCTCCTCTGAAGTGCTTGTATTTCTATTGTGTTGGGTTAATTTTTCCCATTATAATAGGATGAATAGTCTGAGTCTACTAGGTATGGGTTAGTTTCAGGGATTCAGTATTTGAATGGAAAATTGGAAAATGAATCCAATGTGTATGTAAATATATGCTGCACAAATATCCTCCCGCTCTCATCCAGAACAATGCCTTGATATTACCTTCACCCCAAGTAAGACGCAATTAGAGGAGAAGAGTTACAAAATCAGTGAATACATATCTGGAATGGAAAATGCTCAGGAGTTCACAACCTTTGAGGTGGTAGAGGAGTTTCCAAAATTAAGGGACAGGGTAAACACTCCACAAACATGGAGCTCTGCTGGCCTAAAAACTTTTTGAGAAACTGCGTCTGAGCTTCCGCAATTGAAATATATGTTGTTTTCAAATGATTTGGCTTCCTTTGTAGTGAGACCATCAAAGCTGGGTCTGCATCTATGTGACCTGGAGGACATGGTTACTTATTTTCCAATGAACAAAATGAAGCAGTGATGAATCCTCTCTTTGTAGGTAATCTGAGGCCACGGGGGACTAAGTGTCTCCCCGTGTGGACTGTGAAGCCATTAGGTCCTCCACCACTTTTTGTGGTGTTTTTCCTGCTGCATTGTGAGTTTGGTATTTGTTTCACGAAATACTAGGAGCTAAACTGAGACACAGTGCTGGAGGGAGTTGTGTCACGAGTGGTGGGTCAGGGTCTGCAAGAGAATTCACAAACTAGGCTTCTATCTCTCACAGCTTGCCCCATTGCCCCCTTGTCCATATCAACCTGATTCTTCATTTTCCTCTGAAAACTCTCCATATAACAAGATGCCTTTACATATAAGGGTCTGCTGGCTGCACCATGTCAGTTACAAGCCATTTGGAATCCAATGGTAGATCCACATGGCCCTACCACGGATGTTGTATCAAACACCTCCCCACCACTGCTCTAGACCCACTACTCAACAGGCTCCAACTTACTGGCATCTCTGTTCTACATCATTTTCATGAAACTCAGTAAATCAAGGCACAGTCTGGTATACTCATGAACAGTAACAGAACATCCAATATTTCTCCAGTGCCACCTGGTCATAGGAATTTTTAAAATTTCATGGTATTTATCTATCCATTTCTCGAGCATGAAGTTGGAGGCACTGTGGATTTCAATTCATGCAGCAAACATTAAATGGTGAGGAAGCTCATTTCAATGAATTATCTGGAGAACTCTCACAGGCAAGGCTTCCCAAAGAGTGGACAAAAGGTCACATTAGGCCAGGCCCATTGAGGTCTACAATGTGAGGTCCATGTGTGTTTTGACTCTCAACTATGGCTGCCATTTCTTTAACAATAAAATCATGTGATATCCTTGCTGAGATTCCCAGGCCTCTGTGGAAATCCACCTGGGGCCTAGGTCTCAGTTTCCAAGAGCGACTTTCATGCTTGGCCTATTAAAATCCCAACAAAATTCATGACAATGTTTCTCTGAGTTCAGTTCCAAAACCCAGTCTCTAAGGGGTATCACACCAGAGTTCAAGCCTACGTGTACCCAGTCATTTTTTCCAATGCCACACAAATGACCAAAATTAAAACCAAAACACTCCCACATGGCCCTCATCTTATTCCATATAGGGAATCATCTTAACCTCTGGCTGGAGGTTTCCATGAGGGGCGCAGCCCAAGACAGTGTCCAAAATCAGCTCGTTTGCCCCTCATTTGCCTAACGTCAGGGTAGCCTGGACACAGTCTCTGTGAACCTGGAGTGAACAAATAAGCCTGCCGTTAATACTTCTGTGTTCCTCCAATTTGACACCTACTGATTTTAGATATCGATTCTTTAGGTGATTTAGAGTCATGCAAAAACACAAGCACCTCTGCAGGGCTTTGAAAAACTCATTTGACCCAAAGAATCCCTATTCTCATTTGATGGAGTGCAGGAACCTAACAGAGGAAGGCAAGAGACTTCATCCACAATGAATGAAATTTTTTGCCATTTTGGATTTGGAAGCTCACATGGGATCATTCTTAAGATCCATCAGGTGCTGAGAATCTAAGTCACAGCCACACACAGGTCCAAGAGGCTGATAAAGACACATCCCTTTCGAAAGCAATTAAGCAAGAGCCACAGGTGAGGCCCATTCATTTCCATTTGAAAACTGTTTTCTTCAGGCTTCACAAAGGGGTGGCCTGAGCAAAGACCTTCCTGACATTCAGTGCAACACAACAATAAGTAAGCAAAAGGCCCAAAGCAGGGTTTCTGCACTGAGACTATCCTGGTCACACTGATATCTGAGTTTTCTGAGATGCTCGCCATTCTCTTCAGCTATCCAGTACATGGTCATGTCACAGAGCTTGGAGGTGGTACATATTTAGGACACAAATCCATGAGCCTATTCTGGAGAGTGGCCAGAATTCAGGAAGAAAACAACAACTTAGAAAGATAGCAGGTGTTGCACATCGATAAGACAAGCTGCAGTCCATTCATATATTGGGAAGGATGAATTATGGGAAGATTTATACTAGACAGGACACATCCATTAATGCATTCTCTTTTCTAATGTGTACAACAACGGACACAGTGGGATACACAGAAACAGAAACACTCGCCGTGTCAAATGACTTACTAGAAACTGTCCAGTCCAATCCAAACAAACCGTCTTTCCTATCTATTCTCAGAACATGAGACAAAACAACAAACCCACACCCACTCCCACAAAGGCACCTCCTTCCCCCAAGTAGGTCTGTGACTATCCGGAGTGTCCTCTGACCAGTGGGCCATACAATGTTCCCCCGAAATGGCCTGTCTTCTCTCAGATTGTGTTTCCTTGACCAACTCTGTGAAGATGTCAGGAAAAAGTGGTTATCCACTACCTGTTTTCTCAGAAATGGTCCACCTTCAGAGCTCTCCTGACATTTGGCCATTCTCACATCATTAGGTACCAAGAAAATTGACTCTGTCCTTGGGAAATCCAAACAAGTGAGCCCACTGGGACTGGGACTGGGACTGCATCTGGGTGCCTGGCTTTTTGGATACCAAGTTCAGAGAGTTCCATCACCAAGGAAATGAGGTATGTCACATTCTTTGGAACTGAATGAGGTCACTGCCTTGGCAACCACTTTGTCCTAACAGTTGCTTCCAAGGGTAACATAAGATGGAGGTTGCCCCTACTTCCTGTGACACTTTCATAAGGTAGAATGTATATCAACCATTGGCACCCGGGAACATCTCTCCACTAAGGCCTGGTTTGGTCCCTCTTCTCTACAATAAGAAGAGAGATGCAGATTCAGAAACATCCCTTCATTCTGACGAGGTTGTTTGCCATGGAAGATGACTTTTGCTCTCTCAGTTGCTTCATACCTGTGTACAACTTCTCCAGGTATCATTTTTGCATGGACATTTGAGGTTCTCATTAGGTGGAAGGTCCCCAACTTTCCTGTATTGTAAGAACCACTCTGTCCCTGCTCTTCTGTAAAATGATTGAGGGAACAGTGTATACTTGGGGTTAAAAACAGGTTTGATTTGGGTTACGAACGATTCTGTGCGATGAATAATGGTATTGGTAACCTGCAATATTTACAAGAATATAGAGGTGATATATAAGTATGAAAAGAGAAATCTAGGTATGATTTGAAGCCCAGAAGGGTTTTGCCCTTGATTGGGATACATAGCTTTGAATTATGTTCTGCAAAGATGTCTCAGATAATTCGATATACAATGGCATAGGACTTTGTACATTGGATGATTTAATTTAGAAGAGAACATCCAGTCAAAAAGGGATAATCAGTACGAATAGGAAGATAGTCGGTAGGTTTAGGAAGAAGAGTGAGTATAGGATTTGGACCAAAAGTTCTTTAGCAATACACTTTTGGTTATAGAGTGAATGTAAATGTCAGCTCATATGAAGGGTCAGTCACTATGTTGAACTGGGGAAAATATGTAGAAAAGCAGATATCAATAGAAACATTACGAAATGAGGCAAAGTATAAAGTGAGTGATAGAATTGGACATTTTCAACAGGGTTGGGTTTGAATATATAAATTAGGAAAAAAACAAAAATGTAGTCACCAATAGGATTGACAATTGACAGCATTAGGCAACCTGGACATGGATGTTTTTAGAAATCCATGTTCACCTTCCATTTAGGATTTGGTACAATCATAAGTGTGACCTTTCCATTTTTGTCCAGAATATTACTGTGATAATGAGGTGACATGAGTATTTCTTTAACCATTTCTGGGAGCAATATATTGAAGATGTAAAATAAGAATCGGGGTACAAAGAGGTGTACCCTGTTTCTATGAACATAGAGAAAAAGCATGAATAGACCATACTGTGAATAAATAATATAACTTTTTTGAACTTGAAATAATGAATTGAACTGATATCTGAAAAATTAAAGGAAATCGTATATTGATATACAATCATTCATTCCAACCAGTGATATATCTAATGGAAATATTAGTGTTTTGGTTTATCATGAAGAGTGTGTGAGGTTTGCTTAAAAATGATTATGGAAATTCAAAATAATGTGTATGGAAAGAAGTCTCATGAAAAGACCAGTCAAGAAACCCTGAGAATACATGTGTTCAGAAGCAAGAAGTGATTAAAGTTGAAACAAATGCCTATTAATTTGTGAACTTGTTAATGAAATGTATATCCTATGATGTGCAAAAACTGAAGAAACAATAATGTACCAGTGTCGAATACAAATGAATGACAAATTACATATCATGTCCCATAGGAGTCTACTTGCATTGATGTTAGACTGGGTCAGTTACTGTAGAATAATTAGGATTTGTATGCACCATTCACTGAAGTTAGTTTTCAGTACTAGGAAACAAATATGTATTTCAGGTGGATGAATATTTCTGATTATAATCTTGTGAAAAGTGGATTATAAATCCACATACATGAACATGAATGAATTTAGAGAGTGTATATTAGACATATATATTTCATATTTTGAAAAATTTGGAGAGTATATCTATATCTATATCTACACACACACACACACACACACACACACAAACACACACAACACTCACAGACATTAAAAAGTGCCAATATACATGCGAATCGAAATTCATCAGTAAATATATATCATCCACAGATGCAAACATATTTATTTTACTGAACATGAGTTTATGTATAATGTTGTTCTACTCGGACGCTCTCCTATAGGTTGAATTTTCATTTCCAACAGCATTTAGGAGGAGTGAACTCTTCTCACAATTTGTATCTGCCAAGACAGCCACCTCACAAAAATGTACGTGTGATACCTGGTAGGATTCTATATATGCATATAAATATACTTGTGTGAATAGGCTACAGAAAAGGGAAACAAGCATTCACATATTTGTTAAGTTTAAAAACACATGGAGAATATTTCCATTAAAATTTGACTAGATTTATATCTCCTAACTAATATAATGCAAATGTCACGTCCAACTATACAACATGTCTCCTCTGAAGTGCTTGTATTTCTATTGTGTTGGGTTAATTTTCCCCATTATATTAGGATGAATAGTCTGAGTCTACTTGGTATGGGTTAATGTCAGGGATTCAGTACTTCGAATGGAAAATTGGAAAATGAATCCAATGTGTATGTAAATATATGCTGCACAAATATCCTCCCGCTCTCATCCAGAAGAATGCCTTGACATTACCTTCACCCCAAGTAAGACACAATTAGAGGAGAAGAGTTACAAAATCAGTGAATACATATCTGGAATGTAAAATGCTCAGGAGCTCACAACCTTGGAGGTGGTAGAGGAGTTTCCAAAACTAAGGGACAGGGTAAACACTCCACAAACATGGAGCTCTGCTGGCCTAAAAACTTTTTGATAAACTGCCTCTGAGCTTCCGCACTTGAATTATATATTGTTTTCAAGAGATTTGGCTTCCTATGTAGTGAGACCATCAAAGCTGGGTCTACATCTATGTGACCTGAAGGACATGGTTTCTTATTTTCCAATGAACAAGATGAAGCAGTGCTGAATCCTCTCTTTGTAGGTAAACTGAGGCCACTGAAGACAAATTGTGTCCCCGTGTGGACACCGAAGCCATTTGGTCCTCCTCCACATTTTGTGGTTATTTTTCTGCTGCACTGTGAGTTTGGTATTTGTTTCCCGAAATACTAGGAGCTAAACTGGGACACAGTGCTGGAGGGAGTTCTGTCACGTGTGGTGGGTCAGGGTCTACAAGAGAATGCACCAACTAGGCTTCTATCTCTCACTGCTTGCCCCATTGCCCCCATGTCCATATCAACCTGATTCTTCATTTTCCTCTGAAAACTCTGCATATAACAAGATGCCTTTACATATAAGGGTCTGCTGGCTGCACCATGTCAGTTACAAGCCCTTTGGAATCCAATGGTAGATCCACATGGCCCTACCACGGATGTTTTATCAAACACCTCCCCACCACTGCTCTAGACCCACTACTCAGCAGGCTCCAACTTACTGGCATCTCTGTTCTACACCATTTTCATGAAACTCAGTAAGTCAAGGCACTGTCTGGTATACTCATAATCAGCAACAGGACATCCAATGTTTCTCCAGTGCCACCTGGTCATAGGAATTTCAAAAATTTCATGGTATTTATCTAGCCATTTTTCAAGCATGAAGTTGGAGGCAATGGGGGTTTCCATTCATTCAGAAAACATTAAATGGTGAGGAAGCTCATTTCAATGAATTCTCTGGAGAACTCTCACAGGCAAGGCTTCCCAAAGAGTGGAAAAAGGTCACATTAGGCCAGGCCCATTGAGGTCTACAATGTGAGGTCCATGTGTGTTTTGACTCTCAACTATGGCTGCCATTTCTTTAAGAATAAAATCATGTGATATCCTTGCTGAAATTCCCAGGCCTCTGTGGAAATCCACCCGGGGCCTAGGTCTCAGTTTCCAAGAGTGACTTTCATGCGTGGCCTCTTAAAATCCCAACAAAATTCATGGCAATGCTTCTCTGAGTTCAGTTCCAAAACCCAGTCTCTAAGGGGAATGACACCAGATTTCAAGCCCACGTACACCCAGTCATTTTTTCCAATGCCACACAAATGAACAAAATTAAAACCAAAACAAAAACCAAAACACTCCCACATGGCCCTCATCTTATTCCATATAGTCAATCATCTTAACCTCTGGCTGGAGGTTTCCATGAGGGGCGCAGCCCAAGACAGTGTCCAAAATCAGCTCGTTTGCCCCTCATTTGCCTAAAGTCAGGGTAGCCTGGAAACCGTTTCTGTGAATGAGGAGTGAACAAATAAGCCTGCCGTTAATACTTCTGTGTTTCTCCAATTTGAGGCCAACTGAATTTAGGTATCGATTCTTTAGGTGATTTCGAGTCATGCGAAAACACAAGCACCTCTTCAGGGCTTTGAAGAACTCATTTGACCCAAAGAATCCCTATTCTCATTTGATGGAGTGCAGGAACCTAACAGAGGAAAGCAAGAGACTTCATTCACAATGAATGATATTTTTTGCCATTTTGGGTTTGGAAGCTCACATGGGATCATTCTTAAGATTCATCAGGTGCTGAGAATCTAAGTCACAGCCACACACAGGTCCAAGAGTCTGATAAAGACACATCCCTTTCCAAAGCAATTAAGCAAAGAGCCACAGGGGAGGCCCATTCATTTCCATTTGAAAACTGTTTTCTTCAGGCTTCACAAAGGGGTGGCCTGAGGCAAAGACCTTCCTGACATTCAGTGCAACACAACAATAAGTCAGCAAAAGGCCCAAAGCAGGGTTTCTGCACTGAGACTTTCCTGGTCACACTGATATCTGAGTTTTCTGAGATGCTCGCCATTCTCTTCAGCTATCCAGTACGTGGCCATGTCACAGAGCTTGGAGGTGGTACCATTTTGGACACAAATCCATGAGCCTATTCTGGAGAGTGGCCAGAATTCGGGAAGAAAACAACAACTTAGAAAGATAGCAGATGTTGCACATCGATAAGACAAGCTGCAGTCCATTTATATATTGGCAGGATGAATTATGGGAAGATTTATACTAGACAGGACACATCAATTAATGCATTCTCTTTTTAATGTCTACAACAACGGACACATTGGGATACACCGAAACAGAAACACTCGCCTTGTCAAACAACATACTAGAAACTGTCCACTACAAACCAAACAAACCGCCTTTCCTACCTATTCTCAGAACATGAGACAAAACAACAAACCCACACCCACTCCCACAAAGGCACCTCCTTACCCCAAGTAGGTCTGTGACTATCCGGAGTTTCCTCTGACTGCGGGCCATACTATGTTCCCACGAAATGGCCTGTCTTCTCTCAGATCTTGTTTCCTTGTTCAACTCTGTGTAGTTGTCAAGAAAAAGTGGTTAGCCACTACCTGCTTTCTCAGAAATGGTCCACCTTCAGAGCTCTCCTGACATTAGGCCATCCTCACATCAGTAGGTACCAAGAAAACTGACTCTGTCCTTGGTAAATCCAAACAAGTGAGCCCACTGGGACTGGGACTGGGACTGCCTCTGGGTGCCTGGCTTTTTGGATACCAAGTTCAGAGAGTTCCACCACCAAGGAAATGAGGTATGTCACATTCTTTGGAACTGAATGAGGTCACTGCCTTGGCAACCACTTTGTCCTAACAGTTGCTTCCAAGGGTTACATAAGATGGAGGTTTCCCCTACTTCCTGTGACACTTTCATAAGGTAGAATGTATATCAACCATTGGCACCCGGGAACAGCTCTCCACTCAGGCCTGGATTGTTCCACCTTGTCTACAATAAGAAGAGAGAGGCAGATTCAGACACATCCCATGGTTGTTTGCCATGGAAGATGACTTTTGCTCTCTCAGGTGCTTCATACCTGCCTACAACTTCTCCAGGTATCATTTGTGCATGGACATTTGAGGTTCTCATCTGGTGGAAGATCCCCAACTTTCCTGTATTGTAAGAACCCCTCTGTCCCTGCTCTTCTGTAAAATGATTGAGGGAACAGTGTATACTTGGGGTTAAAAACAGGTTTGATTCGGTGACGAATGATTCTGTGCGATGAATAATGGGATTGGGAACCTGCAATATTTACAAGAATATAGAGGTGAAATATAAGTATGAAAAAAGAAATCTAGGTATGGTTTGAAGCCCAGAAGGGTTTTGCCCTTGATTGGGATACTTAGCTTTGAATTATTTTCTGCAAAGATGTCTCAGATAATTTGATATACAATGGCATAGGACCTTGTACATTGGATGATTGAATTTAGAAGAGAACATCCAGTCAAAAAGGGATATTCAGTAGGTTTAGGAAGATAGTCGGTAGGTTTAGGAAGACGAGTGAGTATAGGATTTGGACCAAAAGTTCTTTAGCAATAGACTTTTGGTTATAGAGTGAATGTAAATGTCAGCACATATGAAGAGTCAGACACTATGTTGAACTCGGGAAAATATGTAGAAAAGCAGATATCAATGGAAACATTACGAAAGCAGGCAAAGTATAAAGTGAGGGATAGAATTAGACATTTTCAACAGGGTTGAGTTTCAATATATATTAGGAAAAAACAAATATGTAGTCACCAATAGGAGTGACAATTGACAGCATTAGGCAACCTGGACATGGATGTTTTTAGAAATCCATGTTCACTTTCCATTTAGGCTTTGGTACAATCATAAGTGTGACCTTTCCATTTTTTGTCCAGAATATTACTGTGATAATGAGGTGACATGAGTATTTCTTTCACCATTTCTGGGAGCAATATATTGAAGATTTAAAATTAGAATTGGGGGTACAAATAGGTGTACCCTGTTTCTATGAACATAGAGAAAAACCACAAATAGACCATACTGTGAATAAATAATATAACTTTTTTGAACTTTAAATAATGAATTGAACTGATATCTGAAAAATAAAAGGAAATTGTATATTGATATACAATCATTCATTCCAACCAGTTATATATCTAATGGAAATATTAGTGTTTTGGTTTATCATGAAGAGTGTGTGAGTTTTGCTTCAAAATGATTATGGAAATTCAAAATAATGTGTTTGGAAAGAAGTCTCATGAAAAGACCAGTCAAGAAACCCTGACAATACATGTGTTCTGAAGCATGAAGTGATTAATGTTGAAACAAATGCCTATTAATTTGTGAACTTGTGGATGAAATGTATATCCTATGATGTGCAAAAACTGAAGAAACAATAATGTACCAGTGTCGAATACAAATGAATGACAAATTACATATCATGTCCCATAGGAGTCTACTTGCATTGATGTTAGACTGGGTCAGATACTGTAGAATAATTAGGATTTGTATGCACCCTTCACTGAAGTTAGTAGTCAGTACTAGGAAACAAATATGTATTTCAGGTGGATGAATATTTCTGATTATAATCTTGTGAAAAGTTGATTATAAATCCACATACATGAACATGAATGAATTTAGAGAGTGTATACTAGACACATATATTTCATATTTGGAAAACTTTGGAGAGTATATCTATATCTATATCTATACACACACACACACACACACACACACACACACACACACACACACACAACACTCACAGACATTAAAAAGTACCAATATAAATGCCATTCGAAATTCATCAGTAAATATATATCATCCACAGATGCAAAAATATTTATGTTTCTGAACATGAGTTTATGTATAATGTTGTTCTTCTAGGACGCTCTCTTATAGGTTGAATTTTCATTTCCAACAGCATTTAGGAGGAGTGAACACTTCTCACAATTTGTATCTGCCAAGACATCCACCTTACAAAAATGTACGTGTGATACCTGGTAGGATTCTATATATGCATATAAATATACATGTGTGAATAGGCTACAGAAATTGGAAACAAGTATTCACATATTTGTTAAGTTTAAAAACACATGGAGAATATTTCAATTAAAATTTGACTAGATGTATAACTCCTACCTTATATAATGCAAATGTCAAGTCCAACTATAGAACATGTCTCCTCTGAAGTGCTTGTATTTCTATTGTGTTGGGTTAATTTTCCCCATTATATTAGGATGAATAGTCTGAGTCTACTAGGTATGGGTTAGTGTCAGGGATTCAGTACTTCGAATGAAAAATTGGAAAATGAATCCAATGTGTATGTAAATATATGCTGCACAAATATCCTCCCGCTCTCATCCAAAACAATGCCTTGACATTACCTTCACCCCAAGTAAGACACAATTAGAGGAGAAGAGTTACACAATCAGTGAATACATATCTGGAATGGAAAATGCTCAGGAGTTCACAACCTTGGAGGTGGTTTAGGAGTTTCCAAAAGTAAGGGACATGGTAAACACTCCACAAACATGTAACTCTGCTGCCCTAAAAACTTTGAGAAACTGCCTCTGAGCTTCCGCACTTTAAATATATGTTGTTTTCATGAGATTTGGCTTCCTTTGTAGTGAGACCATCAAAGCTGGGTCTGCATCTATGTGACCTGGAGGACATGGTTTCTTATTTTCCAATGAACAAGATGAAGCAGTGCTGAATCCTCTCTTTATAGGTAAACTGAGGCCACTGGGGACTAAGTGTCTCCCCGTCTCCCCGTGTGGACTGTGAAGCCATTTGGTCCTCCTCCACTTTTTGTGGTTTTTAGGCTGCTGCACTGTGAGTTTGGTATTTGTTTCACGAAATACTAGCAGCTAAACTGGGACACAGTGCTGGAGGGAGTTCTGTCACGTGTGGTGGGTCAGGGTCTGCAAGAGAATGCACCAACTAGGCTTCTATCTCTCACAGCTTGCCCCATTGCCCCCTTGTCCATATCAACCTGATTCTTAATTTTCCTCTTAAAACTCTCCATATAACAAGATGCCTTTACATATAAGGGTCTGCTGGCAGCACCATGTCAGTTACAAGCCATTTGGAATCCAATGCTTGGATACAAATTTCAGAGAGTTCCATCACCAAGGAAATGAGGTATGTCACATTCTTTGGAACTGAATGAGGTCACTGCCTTGGCAACCACTTTGTCCTAACTGTTGCTTCCAAGGGTCCCATGAGATGGAGGCTTCCCCTACTTCCTGTGACACTTTCACAAGGTAGAATGGTATATCAACCATAGGCACCCAGGAACAGCTCTCCACACAGGCCTGGTTTGGTCCATCTTCTCTACAATAAAAAGAGAGAGGCTGATTCAGACACATCCCTTCATCCTGACCAGGTTATTTGCCATGGAAGATGACTTTTGCTCACTCAGGTCCTTCATACCTGCCTACAAATTCTGCAGGTATCATTTCTGCATGGACCTTTGAGGTTCTCAGCAGGTGGAAGATCCCATAATTTCCTGTATTGTAAGAACCACTCTGTCCCTGCTTTTCTGTAAAATGAGATTGAGGGAACAGTGTGCGCTTAGGGTTAATAACAGGTTTGATTTGGGTTATGAATCATTCTGTGTGATGAATAATGGTATTGGGAACCTGTGATATTTAAAAGAATATAGATGTGAAATAAAAGTATGAAAACAAAAATCTAGGTATGATTTGAAGCCCAGAAGGGTTTTCCCCTTGATTGGGATACTTAGCTTTGAATTATGTTCTGCAAAGATGTCTCAGATAATTCGATATACAAGGGAGTAGGACCTTGTACCTATGATGATTGAATTTAGAAGAGAACATCCAGGCAAAAAGTGATAATCATTAGGATTAGGAAGATAGTCGATAGCTTTAGGAAGAAGAGTGAGTATAGGATTTGGACCAAATGTTCTTTACCAGTAGGGTTTCGGTTATGGAGTGAATGTAGATGTCAGTACATATGAAGAGTCAGTCACTATGGTGAACTGGGGAAAATATGTAGAAAAGCAGATATCAATAGAATCATTACAAAATCAGGCAAAGTATAAAGTGAGTGATAGAATTAGTCATTTTCAACAGGGTTGAGTTTGAATATATAAATTAGATGGAAACAAATATGTAGTCACCAACAGGATTGACAATTGATAGCATTAGGCAACCTGGACATGGATGTTTTTAGTAATCTATGTTCACTTTCCATTTAGGCTTTGGTACAATCATAAGAGTGACCTTTCCATTTTCTGTCCAGAATATTACTGTGATAATGAGGTGACATGCGTATTTCTTTCACCATTTCTGGGAGCAATATATTGAATATTTAAAATTAGAATTGGGGGTACAAAGAGGTGTACCCTGTGTCTATGAACATAGAGATAAAGCATGAATAGAACATACTGTGACTTAATAATACAACTTTTTTGAACTTTAAATAATGAATTGAATTGATATCTGAAAAATTAAAGGAAATCATATATTGATACACAATCATTCATTCCAACCAGTTATATATCTCATGGAAATATTAGTGTTTTGGTTTATCATGAAGAGTGTGTGAGTTTTGCTTCAAAAATGATTATGGAAATCTAAAATAATGTGTTTGGAAAGAAGTCTCATGAAAAGACCTGTCAAGAAACCCTGACAATACTTGTGTTCTGAAGCAAGAAGTGATTAAAGTTGAAACAAATGCCTATAAATTTGTGAACTTGTGGATGAAGTGTATAACTTAAAATGTGCAAAAACTGAAGAAATAATAATGTACCATTGTTGAATACATATGAACGTCAAATTACATATCATGTCCCATAGGAGTCTACTTGCATTGATGTTAGACTGGGTGCGTTTCTGTAGAATAATGAGGATTTGTATGCCCCATTCACTGAAGTTAGTTTTCAGTACTAGGAAACAATTATGTATTTCAGGTGGATGAATATTTCTGATTATAATCTTGTGAAAAGTTGATTATAAATCCACATACATGAACATGAATGAATTTAGAGGGTTTACATTAGACACATATATTTTATATTTTGAAATATCTGCAGAGTGTACAGATATATTATACACACACACACAAAAAAAAACCACTCACATACATTTAATAGTAGCAATATATATGCGAATCGAAATTCATCAGTAAATCTATATCATCCACAGATGCAAAAATATTTATTTTACTGAACATGAATTTATGCATAATGTTCTTCTACTAGGAAGCTCCCCTATAGGTTGAATTTTCAGTTCCAACAGCGTTTAGGAGGAGTGAACTCTTCTCACAGTTTGTATATGCCAATCAGCCACCTCAAAAATGTACGTGTGATACCTGGTAGGATTCTATATGTGCATATAAATATACAAGTGTGAATAGGCTAAAGAGAAAGGGAAACAAGAATTCTCGTATTTTTTAAGTTTAAAAACTCAGGGAGAACTTCTTCGATTAAAAATTGACTAGATTTATAACTTTTACCTTATATAATGCAAAACTCAAGTCCAACTATACAACATGCCTCCAATGAACTGCTTGTATTTCTATAGGTTTGGCTTATTTTTCTCTATCATATTAGGATGAGTTGTCTGAGTCTAGTAGGTATGGGTTAGTGTCAGGGATTCAATATTTCAAAATGAAAATTGGAAAATGAATCCAATTTGTATGCATATATATGCTGCACAAATATCCTCCCACTCTCATCCAGAACAATGCCTTGACATTACCTTCACCCCAAGTAAGACAAAATTAGAGGAGAAGAGTTAGAAAATCAGTGAACACATATCTGGAATGGAAAATGCTCAGGAGTTCACAACCTTGGAGGTTGTAGAGGAGTTTCCAAAAGCAAGGGATAGGGTAAACACTCCACAAACATGGAGCTCTGCTGGCCTAAAAGCTTTTTGAGAAACTGCCTCTGAGATAGGGCACTTGAAATATATGTTGTTTTCAGGAGATTTGGCTTTCTTTGTAGTGAGACCATCAAAGCTGGGTCTGCATCTATGAGACCTGGAAGACATTGTTTCTGATATTTCAATGAACATGAGGCAGCAGTGCTGATATTTTTCTTTTTAAGTAAACTGTGGCCTCTGGGGTCTAAGTGTCTCCCCGTTGAACTGTGAAGCCATTTGGCCCTCCTACACTTTTTGTGGGGTTTTTCCTGCTGCACTGGTAGTTTGGTATTTGCTTCATAAAATAGAAGGAGTTCAACTGGGACACAGTGCAGGAGGGAGTTCTATCACGTGTGGTGGGTCAGGGACAGCAGAAAAATGCACCAACCAATCTTCTATCCCTCAAAGCTTGCCCCATTGCATCCTTGTCCATAGCAACCTGATTCTGAACATTGCCCTGAATCCTCTCCATATAACAAGATGCCTTTACTTATAAGGGTCTGCTGGCTGCACCATGTAAGCCACAAGCCATTTGTAAGCCAATGGAAGATCCAAATTGCTCCAACACAGAAGTTTTATCACACTCCTGCCCACCACAACTCTAGGCCCACTTCTCAGGAGGCTGCAACTTACTGGGACCTCTGTTCTACACCATTTTCATAAAACCCAGTCAAGCAAGGCACTGTCAGGTACATCCATGATCAGCAGCAGGACATCCAAAGGTTCTCTAGTGCAACCTAGTCGTGGGAATTTCAAAAAATTCACGGTATTTATCTAGAAATTTTTCAAGGATGAAGTTGGAGGCACTGTGGGTTTCAATTTATTCAGGAACCATTAAATGGAGAGAAAGATTATTTCAATGAAAGCTCTGGAGAACCCTCACAGGCAAGGCTTCTCAAAGAGTGGACAAAAGGTCACATTTAGCCAGGCCCATTGAGGTCTACAATGTGAGGTCCATGTGTGTTTTGACTCTCAAATATGGCTGCCAAGTCTTTCGAATGAAATCATGTGATACCTTGGCTGAGATTCCCAGTTCTCTGTGCAAAGCCACTCTGGCGCTAGTTCTCAGTTTCCAAGGGTGACTCTCATACATGGCCTCTTTAATTCCAACACAATACATGGCAATACTTTTCTGAGGTCAGATTCTGAACTCAGTCTCTAAGGGGAATCACACCAAAGATCAAGCCCAGGTAGACCCAGTTATGTCTTCCAACTGCCACACAAATATCCACAATTAAATCCAAAACACTCCCACATGTCACTCATCTTTTCTAAATACACACTCATCATAACCTCTGGCTGGAGGTTTCCATGAGGGGTGCGGCCCAAGACAGTGTCCAAAATAACCACCCTTGCCCCTCATTTGCCTAAAATCAGGGTGGCCTGGACATCCTTCCAGTGAACCAGGAGTGATCAAATTGGCCGGCCATTAAGATGGCACTGCTTCTCCAATTTGAAGTCTACTGACTGTGGGGCTTAGAGTCTTTATGTGATTTGGAGTCATGAGAAAAATCAAGCACTTATGGGCTATCCTCTGCAGGGTTTTGAGGAACACATTTGAACCAAATGATCGCTATTCCTACTTGATGAAGGTCAGGAACCTTACAGAGGAATGTGAGAGACTTCATCCAAAATGAATGCTCTTTTGTCCATTTTGGTTTTGGATGCACACATGGGATCTTTCTTTAGATCCATCAGGTGATAAAAATCTAAGCCGCAGCCTCACACAGGGCCAAAAAGCTGATTCAGACACATCCTTTTCCAAAGCAATTAAGCAAAGAGCCAGAGGTGATGCCCTTTCATTTCTGTTTGAAAACTATTTCTTTTGGCTCTACAAAGGTGTGGCCTGAGGCAAAGATGTTCCGGACATTCAGGGCAACAGAACAATTGGTAAGCAAAAGGCCCAAAGCAGGGTTTCTCCATTAGAATTTTCTGGTCACACTCATATCTGAGTTTTCTGAGATGCTCCCATTCCCTTCAGCTATCCAGTACATGGCCAAGTCTCAGAGCTTGGAGGTGGTACATATTTTGGACACAAAAAAATGAGCCTATTCTGGGAAATTGGCCAGGATTCAGGAAGAAAACAGGAACTTAGCAAGATTGTAGGAGTTGCCCACGCATAAGTCAAGCCACAGTCCATTCATAAATTGGGCAAGATGAATCTTGGGAAGCTTTCTACTAGTCAGGACACATACAATGATTCATTCTCTTTTCTAATGTCTAAAACCCCGGACACAGTGGGATACACAGACATAGAGACACTGGCCTTGTCAAACGACTTACCAGAAACAGTTCACTCCAAAACAAATAAACTGCCTTTCCTACCTATTCTCAGAACATGAGACAAAACCTCAAACCTACACCCACACACACAAAGGCAGCTCCTTCCCCCAAGTAGGTCTGTGACTATCAGGAGTGTCCTCTGACTGGTGGGCCATACTATGTTCTGATGAAATCGCCTGTCCTGTGTCAGATATGGTCTCATTGGCCCAATCTGTGAAGTTGTCACTAGCCAGCTGTGAGCCACTACCTGCTTTCTCAGGAAAGGCCTCTCTTCAGAGCTTTCCTGACATTTGTCCATCCTCACATCAGTAGGTACTCAGAAAGACTGACTCTGTCCTTGTTAAATCCAAACAAGTGAGACCACTGGGACTGGGAATGGGACTGGCTCTGCGTGCCTGGCTTCCCGGATCCCAAGTTCAGAGAGTTTCATCACCAAGGAAGTGAGGTGAGATTAATCTCTTCAGGAATTTAATGAGGTCACTGCCTTGGCAACCACTTTGTCCTAACAGTTGCTTCCAATAGTACTATGAGATGGAGGCAGCCCTTACTTCCTGTGACACTTTCAAAAGTTAGAATGGTATATCAACCATAGGCACCCAGGAACAGCTCTCCACACATGCCTGGTATGGTCCATCTTCTCTACATTAAGAAGAGAGAGGCTTATTCAGACAAAACCCTTCATCTTGGAAAGGTTGTTTGAGATGGAAGATAACTTTTTCTCTCTCAGGTCCTTCATAGCTGCCTAATCTTCTCCAGGGATCAAACCTGCATGGACCTTTGAGGTTCTCAGCAGGAGGCAGATCCCCTACATTCCTGTATTGTAAGACGAACTCTGTCCCTGCTCTTCTGTAAAGTTAGGTTGAGGGAAGAGTGTATGGTTAGGGTTATTAACATGTTTGATTTGGATTACGAATCCTTCTGCAGGATGATTAATAGTATTGGGAACCTGTGATATTTATAAGATTATAGAGGTGAAATATAAGTATGAAAACAGAAATGTTGGTAAGATTTGAAGCCCAGAAGGGCATTAGGCCCTTGATTGGGATACTTAGCTTTTAATTACGTTCTACACAGATGTCTCAGATAAATTGATAATCAATGGCATAGGACCTTATACCTTGGATGTTTGATTTTAGAAGAGAACATCCACTCAAATTGAGATAGTCGGTGGGATTAGGAAGATAGTCGGTAGGTTTATAAAAAATGAGTGAGTATAAAAATTGGACAAAAAGTTCTGTAGCATTAGGGTTTCGGTTATAGAGTGAATATAAATGTCAGCACATGTGAAGAGTCAGTCACAATGATTAACTGGGGAAAATATGTAGGAAGGAAAATATCAATAGAGACATTACGAAATGAGGCAATTATATAGTGAGTGATAGGATTAGACATTTTCAACAGGGTTGAGATTGAATACATAATCTTAGGAAGAAACAAATATGTAGTCACCAATAGGAATGACATTTGAAAGCATTAGGCAACCTGGACATGGATGTTTTTAGTAAGCCATGTTCACTTTCAATTTAGGATTTGGTACAATCATAAGTGTGACCTTTGCATTTTGTGCCCAGAAAATTATTGTGATCAAATATATATGTAGATCATATGATGTGTGTATTTCTTCCACCATTTCTGGGAGCAATATTTGAGGACACATAAATTAGTATTGTGGGTACCAAGTGGTGTACCCTGTGTCAATGAATATAGAGATAATGCATGAATAGACCATAGTGTGAATAAATAATATAACTTTTTTCTCTTTAAATAATGGATTGAATTGATATCTTAAAATATATAGGAAATCATATATTGACATACAATCATTCACTCCAACCAGTTACATATATAATGGTAATCTTAGGGTTATTGTTTATCATGAAGTGTGTGTGAGTTTTGTTTCAAAAGTGTTTATGGAAATCGAAAATAATGTGTTTGGAAAGAAGTCTCATGAAAAGACCAGTCAAGAAATATGGAGGAATCCATGTGTTCTGAAGCTGGAATTGATTGAAAGTGAAACAAATGCCTATAACTTTCCTAAATTGTGGATGAAATATATATCCTGTGATGTGCATAAACTGATGAAATAGTAATGTACCAGTGTTGAATAAAAATGAAGGTCAAAGTACACATCATGTCCCATAGGAATCTACTTGCATTGATGTTAAACTGGGTCAGTTACTGTAGAAATATTAGGATTGCATGCATTATTCACCGTAGTTAGTTTTATTTCATTTTTATTTATGGTTGTTCAAAACATTACATAGTTGTTGTTATAACATATTTCACACTTTGATTCAAGTGCGCTATAAACTCCCATTTTTACCCCGTGTACAGATTACAGAATCACATCAGTTACACATCTATTGATTCACATATTGCCATACTAGTGTCTATTGAATTCTGCTGCCTTTCCTATCCTCTACTATCCCCCCTCCCCTCCCCGCCCCTCCCCTCTTCTCTCTCTACCCCCTCTACTGTAATAAATTTGTCTCCCTTGTATTATTTTTCTCTTTCCCCTCACTTTCTCTTGTATGTAATTTTGTATAACCCTGAGGGTCTCCTTCCAATTCCATGCAATTTTCCTTCTCTCTCCCTTTCCTTTCCACCTCTCATCCCGCTTTAATGTTAATCATCTTGTCATGCTCTTCGTCTCTCCTCTGTTCTTAGTTACTCTCCTTATATCAAAGATGACATTTGGCATTTGTTTTTTAAGGATTGGTTAGATTCACTTAGCATAATCTGCTCTAATGCCATCCATTTCCCTCCAAATTCTATGATTTTTTTTATTTTTCAATGCAGAGTAATACTCCATTGTGTATAAATGCCACAGTATTTTATCCATTCTTTCATTGAAGGTTATCTAAGTTGGTTTCACAGTCTTGCTGTTGTGAATTGTTCTGCTATGAACATCAATGTAGCAGTGTCCCTGTAGCATGCTGTTTTTAGGTCTTTAGTGAATAGACTGAGTAGGGGAATAGCTGGGTCAAATGGTGGTTCCATTCCCAGCTTTCCAAGAAATTTTCATACTGCTTTCCAAATTGGCTGCACCAATTTGCAGTCCCACCAGCAATGTAGAAGTGTACCTGTTTCCCCACATTATTGCCAGAACTTGTTGTTTGACTTCATAATGGCTGCCAATCTTACTGGAGTGAGATGGTATCTTAGGGTGGTTTCGATTTGCATTTCTCTGACTGCTGGAGATGGTGAGCATTTTTTCATGTACTTGTTGATTGATTGTAATTCCTCATCTGATAAGTGTCTGTTGAGGTCCTCAGCCCATTTGTTGATTGTGTTCTTTATTATCTTATTGTCTAATTTTTTGAGTTTTTTGTATACTCTGGATATTAGGGCTCTATCTGAAGTGTGAGGAGTAAAGATTTCTTCCCAGGATGTAGGCTCCCTATTTACCTCCCTTATTGTTTCTTTTGCTGAGAAAAAACTTTTTAGTTTGAGTAAGTCCCATTTGTTGATTCTAGTTATTAACTCTTGTGCTATGGGTGTCCTTTTGTGGAATTTGGAGCCCGACCCCACAGTATGTACATCGTAAGCAAATTTTTCTTCTATCAGACACTGTGTCTCTGATTTGATATCAAGCTCCTTGATCCATTTTGAGTTAACTTTTGTGCATGGCAAGAGAAAGGGATTCAGTTTCAATTTGTTACATATGGATTTCCAGTTTTCCCAACACCATTTGTTGAAGATGCTATCTTTCCTCCATTGCATGCTTTTAGCCCCTTTATCAAATATAAGATAGTTGTAGTTTTGTGGATTGGTTTCTGTGTCCTCTATTCAGTACCATTGGTCCACAAGCCTGTTTTGGTACCAGTACCATGCTATTGTTGTTACTATTGCTCTGTAGTATAGTGTGAAGTCTGGTATCGCTCTACCGCCTGATTCACACTTCCTGCCTAGCATTGTTTTTGCTATTCTGGAACTTTTATTTTTCCATATGTATTTCATGATTGCTTTCTTTATTTCTACAAGAAATGCCTTTGGGATTTGATTGGCATTGCATTGAACCTATAGAGAAATTTTGGTAATATCACCATTTTGATGATGTTAGTTCTGCCTTTCCATGAACAGGGTATATTTTTACATCTTCTAAGATCTTCTTATATTTCTCTCTTTAGGGTTGTGTAGTTTTCATTGTATGAGACTTTCCCCTCTTTTGTTAGGTTGATTCCCATCTTTTTTTTTTTTTTAGGATATTGTGAATGGAGTGGTTGTTCTCATTTCCATTTCAGAGGATTTGTCCCTGATATAGAGGAATGCCTTTGATTTATGCGTGTTGATTTTATATCCTGCCACTTTGCTGCATTCATTTATTAGCTCTATTAGTTTCTTTGTAGACCCTTTTGGGTCTGCTAGGTATAGAATCATGTCATCTGCAATAGTAATAATTTAAGTTGTTCTTTTCCTATTTTTATGCCTTTAATTTCTTCCGTCTGTCTAATTGCTCTGGCCAGTGTTTCGAGAACTGTATTGAACAGAAGTAGTGAGAGAGGGCATCCCATTCTTGTTCCAGATTTTAGAGGGAATGCCTTCAATTTTTCTAGATTCAGAATGATGCTAGCTTGAGGATTAGCATAGATTGCTTTTACAATATTGAGGTATGATCCTGTTATTCCTAGTTTTTCTAGAGTTTTGAAGATAAAGGGATGCTGTACTTTGTCGAATGCTTTTTGTGCATCTATCGAGATGATCATAAGGTTCTTATTTTTAAGTCTATTGATGTGGTGAATAACATTTATTGATTTTCGTATATTGAACAAGCCTTGCATTCCATGGATGAATCCTACTTGATCATGGTGCACAATTTTTTTAATATGTTTTTGTATCTGATTCACCAGAATTTAATTAGGGATTTTTGCATTTAGATTCCTTAGGGATATTGGTCTGTAGTTTTCTTTGTTTGAAGTGTTTATGTCTGGTGTAGAAATCAGGGTGATATTGGCCTGGTAGAATGAATTTGGAAGATCTCCCTCTTTTTCAATTTCCTGAAATAGCTTGAAAAGTATTGGTATTAGTTCATATTTAAAGGGTTTGTAAAACTCTGCTGTATACCCATACTGTCCTGGTCTTTCCTTAGTTGGTAATCTTTGGATGGTTTCTTCTATTTCCTCAATTGATACTGGTCTGTTTAGGTTGTCTATATCCTCCTGACTCAATCTGGACAGATCATATGACTTAAGAAATTTTTCGATGCTTTCACTATCTTCTATTATATTGGAGTATAACGAATCAAATTAATTTCTGATTATCTTCTGTATTTCAGAAATATCTGCTGTGATTGCCAGGGGGTGACAAATAACTTGTGTAGATTGATACAGCAGGAATGGAAGCCGTTTATTGTAGCATCTGAGCGATATTTATACATTTTATATAGCTTATCTAATTAGCATAAAATAGATCCAGCAGTGAACCAATAAGGAATCTCCACACTTAATGGCTTGCTTTTGTTACTTCACAAACCACTCTCTATGGCATTTTTCCAGGCGCCATCCAGACTTGTTTACAGACCCTAACATTTCTCTGGCAAAATACCAGGTGCCATCCTGACTTGTTTATATACCTTAACATGTGATGTTGCCCTTTTCATCCCGTATGCTAGTAATTTGAGTTTTCTCTCTTCTTCTCTTCATTAGCATGGCTAAGGGTCTGTCGATTTTATTTATTTTTTCAAAGAACCAACTTTTAGTTTTCTCAATTTTTTCAATTGTTTCTTTTGTTTCGATTTCATTAATTTCAGCTTTGATTTTAATTAAATCTTACCTTCTACTTATTTTGCTGTTGTTTTCCTCTTCTTTTTCTAGGATTCTGAGATGAAGTATGACATCATTTATTTGTTTTGTTTTTTTTTTTCTTTTTTTAAGGAATGAAATCCAAGCAATGAATTTTCCTCTTAGAACGGATTTCAGTGTGTCCCATAGATTCTGATATGTTGTGCCTGTGTTTTCATTTATCTCTAAGAATTTTTTAATTTCCTCCTTGATGTCTTCTATAACCCATTGATCATTCAGTAACCTATTGTTCATTCTCCAAGTGATGCATGATTTTTCCTTCCTTCGTTTATCATTGATTTTTAGTTTATATTAGATTATGATCAGATAAGATGCATGGTATTATCTCTACTTCTTTATATTGTCTAAGAATTGCCCTGTGACATAATATATGATCTATTTTTGAGAAGGATCCATGTGCTGCTGAGGAAAAATGTAACTGCTTGATGTTGAGGAGTATATTCGATATATGTCAATTAAGTCTAGGTTATTAATTGTGTTATTGAGTTCTATAGTTTTCTATTTCAACTTTTGTTTGGAAGACCTGTCCAGTGGTGAGAGAGGTGTGTTGAAGTCTCCCATGATTATTGTATGGTGGTCTATTAGACTCTTGATCTTGAGAAAAGTTTGTTTGATGGACATAGCTGCACCATTGTTTGGGGCATATATATATTTATAATGGTTATGTCTTGTTGGTGTATGGTTCTCTTGAGCAGTATGTAGTGTCCCTCTTTATCCCTTTTGATTAACTTTGGCTTGAAATCTATTTTATTTGATATGAGTATGGACACTCCTGCTTGTTTCCGAAGTCCATATAAGTGATATGATTTTTCCCAACCTTTCACCTTCAGTCTATGTATGTCTTTTCCTATCAAATGCGTCTCCTGTAGGCAGCATATTATTGGGTCTTGTGTTGTGATCCATTCTACTAGCCTGTGTCTCTTAATTGGTGAGTTTAAGCCATTAACATTTACGGTTATTATTGAGATAATGGTTGTTCTTCCAGCCCTATTTGTTTATTTATGTTATTAAACATGGATTGTTTTCTACATTGATTATTTCCCCCTTTTACTGTACTACCTCCCACTGTTGGTTTTTATTGTTATTTTCCATTTCCTCTTCCTGTAATATTTTGCCGATGATGTTTTGAAGAGATGGTTTTCTAGCTACAATTTATTTTAACTTTTTTTTTAACATAGAAGGTTATGATTTTATCTTCCATCCTGATGCTTAATTTCACTGGATACACAATTCTTGGTTGGAATCCATTTTCTTTCAGTGTTTGAAAAATGTTAATCCAGGATCTTCTAGCTTTCAGAGTCTGTGTTGAAAGATCAGCTGTTATCCTGATTGGTTTACCCCTAAATGTAATCTGCTTTTTTTTTCTCTTGTAGCATTTAAAATTCTCTCCTTATTGTGTACGTTGGGCATCTTCATTATAATGTGTCTAGGTGTGGATCTCTTATGATTTTGCACATTCGGCGTCCTGTAGGCTTCTAGGACTTGGGAGTCAGTCTGATTCTTCAAGTCTGGGAAGTTTTCTCGTATTATTTCATTGAATACATTGCTCATTGCTTTGGTTTGGACCTCTATACCTTCCTGTATTCCAATGACTCTTAAGTTTGGTCTCTTTATGTGATCCCGTATTTCTTGGATATTCTGTTGATGGTTTCTTAACAGTCTTGCTGAGCTGTCTATGTTCTTTTCAAGTTGGAATACTTTGTCTTCATTGTCTGATGTTCTATCTTCTAAGTGTTCTACTCTGCTGGTAGTATTCTCAATTGAGTTTTTAAGTTGGTTTATTGCTTTCTGCATTTCTAGGATTTCTGTTTGTTATTTTTTACAACCTCTATCTCCCTGTATAGCTGATCTTTTGCTTCTTGGATTTGTTTATGTAATTCATTGTCGAAGTGATTTTTCATTGTCTGATTTTGCTGTCTAATGTCTTCCTTGAGACTCCAGATCATCTGAAGCATGTATATCCTGAGTTCTTTATCTGACATTCCATTTACTGCAGCTATTACCTCTTCTAAAGTTGTGCTGACCTGCATTGCTTGTGGTCCTTTTTTCCTTGTCTTATCATACTGCTCGCTTTTCTTTCTGCTTGGTGAAACTGTTGTGATTTTGAAATTTTCCTCCTATATATTTATATTGCTCTTGTATAGTTGCAAAGTCTACCTTGCATGGGCGCAGGGGGGCTGTGCTGCTCCTCCAATTAGGGTGATCTAACTACCTTGCTGACGGGCCGCTGGGCTTGTTTTCCTGATCGGTTGCAGGTCTGCCTACCATGCAGGCGCGGGAGGCGGCTCTGCTCTGCCCCTCCTCCAATTGGTGTCACGTGTCTACCAGGCCCGTGGACCCCTGGGGTGTTCTGCCGATCAGTCGCAGGTCTGCCTACCTTGTAGGTGCTGGCGGCGGCTCTGCTCTGCCCCTACTCCAATTGGGGTGACGTGACTACCATGCAGGTGTGTTGCTGGGCCTGTTACGCCAGTTTGTCGCAGGTCTGCCTACCTTGCGGGCACGGGCAACGGATCTGCTCTGCTCCTATTCCAAATGGGGTGAAGTGTCTGCCGCTCTGGCAGGGCGATGGGCCTCTTCTGCCAGTCAGGTGCAGGTGTGCCTACCTTGCGGGTGCGGGTGATGGCTCTGCTCTGCCACTACTCCATTTGGGGGGTCGTGACTACCATGCCGGCAGGTTGTTGGGCCTGTTCTGGGTGCGGGCGAAGGCTCTGCTCTGCCCCTACTAATATTGGGGTGACCTGACTACCATGCCAGTGGGCCACTGGGATTGTACTAGGTGAGGGAGAAGGCTCTGCTCTGCAACTATTCCAATTCGGGTGATTTGACTACCATGCCTGCGGGTCACTGGGCCTGTTCTGGGCAAGGGCGGCGGCTCTGCTCTGCCTCTATTCCAATTGGGGTGACGTGACTACCATGCAGGTGTGTCGCTGGGCCTGTTCCGGGCGTGGGCGGCGGCTCTGCTCTGCCCCTCTGGCTTGATGACAAAGTGAGAGAGACCCGGGTGTTTGTGACTCACTTTCTTTACCAGGAGACCAACTGTTTCTGTCACCGATGGTATCAATGAAGTTATCTCCTCTGCTGCTTTCTGATGACATCAGATCTCTGCCATGTTGGTATCCCATGCAAAAGGCAGCATTTTGTTCCCTTTGCTGGGTGACTAAAGCAATGGGTGAGTTCTGACCGGCACTCACAAGCCCCGTCTCAATCCTGTTGCACTCCCTATGAAGGCTCGGTTGATATTTACCTCCACAGTATTCAGCAAGACCCGGACCGAGAAGCAGTTTCCGCAGGTTCTTTAGCCCAGGGCCAGATCAGTTCTGGGAGGCGGAATTCGGCCGCTCTGGGCTCGGTGTATGTTCTAATAGAAGCAGGCTCCAAGACGCAGTTTCTGCGGGTTCTCTAGCACTGAGCCTGAGTAATTTGTCTGCAAGACAAAGGTGAATGGCATCCTGAAATTACCGGTTCTATAGCTGAATAAGCTGCGATCAGTCGAAAACAGGGATGGTGACGTCACCTCTCCAAGATGGTGGCCGCTGGGTTCCTCTGTGGTCTGACTGGTGCGGAGAAACGAGTTGGACTGCATGCTTCCCCGTCTCAAACCCAGAATTCAGCACTGAGCACAGTGATTGCATACCTGGCAGGAGCCCACAGTATCTGCACCACTGTATATTTGCGTTTCTATCTCGTCGTTTCCCAGCACGCACCACAGACTCTAGCCACGGAGCGGTTTCCTGAATAAGCCACATGACCTTCTGTGAGGACAAATCACTCGCGTTTGAGTTCCCGTAGCTGATCCTCGTGAGATGGAAATTAGTACACTAGGTTTTGGAGAACCACAATTTTGCTGGAAATTCCTAACAAGATAGGTTTTAGCCATTCTAACTCGTCATTCTCCCGCACAGTGATGCGGTATATGGGGATGATGCACTCCCTTCGCAGCCATCATATGATCCCCTGAAGTTAGTTTTCAGTACTAGGAAACAAATAAGTATTTCAGGTGGATGAATATTTCTGAGAAAAATCTTTTGAAAAGTTGATTATAAATCCACATACATGAATATGAATGAATTTAGGGAGTGTATAATAAGAAAAATATACTTCATATTTTGAAAAATCTGCAGAGTGAAAAAAAAAATATATATATATATGTATATATATACATACACACAGAGACATTAAAAAAGTAGCATTATGAATGCCAATTGAAATTCACCATGAAATATATATCATCCACAGATCCAAAAATATTCATTTTAATGAACATGGATTTATGTCGTTCAACTAAGAAGCTCACCCGTATCTTGAATTTTCGGTTCCAGCAGCATTTAGTAGGAGTGATCTCTTCTCACAATTTGTATCTGCCAAGCCAGCCACCTCACAAAATGTACGAGTTATACCAGGTAGAATTCGATATGTGCATATAAAAATACATGTGATGAATAGGCTACAGAGAAAGGGAGACAGTTATTCACATATTTGTTAACTTTTAAAACACATGGAGGACTATTTCAATTAAAATTCGCTAGATTTATAACACCTACCATTTATCATACGAAAGGCAAGTCCAACTCTACACCATGCCTCCTGTGAACCTCTTGTATTTCTATTCTGTTTGGGTTATTTTTCTCCATAATATTAGGATTAGAAGTCAAAGTCTATTAGGGTATGTGTTAGTGTCAGGGATTCAGTATTTCGATAGGAAAATTTGAAAATGTATCCAATGTATATGCAAATATGTGCTACACAAAAAACTTCCCACTCTCATTCATAACAATGCCTTGACATTACCTTCGCCCCACATAAGACACAGTTAGAGGAGAGGAGTTAGAAAATCTGTGAATACATATGTGGAATGGAAAATGCTCAGGAGTTCACAATTTGGAGGTGGTAGAGGAGTTTCCAAAAGTAAGGGACAGGGTAAACACTCCACAAACATGACGTTCTGCCAGCCTGACATCTGGAGAAACTGCCTCTAAGGTTGGGCAATGAAATATATGCTGTTGTCAGGAGCATTAGCTTCATTTGGAGTGAGACCATCAAAGCTGGGTCTTCATCTATGTGACATGAATGACATTGTTTCTTATTTTCCAATGAACATGAGGCATCAGTGCTGAATTTTCTATTTGTATGTAACTTGTGGCCACTGGAGTCTAAGTGTCTCCCCGTGTGGACTGTAAATCCATTTGGTCATCCTCCACTATTCGTGGTGTTTCTTGCTGCTGCACTGGGAGTTTGGAATTTGCTTCATGAAATACAAGGAGTTCAACAGGGACACAGTGCTGAAGTGAGTTCTGTCAATTGTGGTGGGTCGGGTTCTGCAGGAGAATGCACCAACCAGGCTTCTATCCCACATTGCTTGCCCCATTGACCATAGCAACCTGATTCTGAACATTGCCCTGAAACCTCTCCATATAACAATATGCTTTTACATATAAGAGTCTACTGGCTTCAAAATGTCAGTCACAATCCATTTGCAAGACAATGGCAGATCCACATGGCCCAACACAGATGTTTTATCACACACCTGCCAACCACTGCTCTAGGACAACTACTCAACAGGATCCAACTCACTGGCATCTCTGTTCTACACCATTTTCATAAAACCAAGTCAATCAAGGCACTGTCTTACATACTCATGATCAGCAACAGGACATCCAAATGTTCTCCAGTGCCACCCAGTCATGGGAATTTCAAAAATTTTTATGGTATTTATCTAGCCAATTTTCAAGGAAGAAGTTGGAGGCACTGTGGGTTTCAATTTATTCAGGAACCATTAAATGGTGAGTAAGTTCATTTTAATGAAAACTCTGGAGAATTCTCACAGGCAAGGCTTCTCAAAGAGTGGCCAAAATGTCAGATTAAGCCAGGCCCATTGAGGTCTACAATGTGAGGTCCATGTGTGTTTTGACTCTCAAAAATGGCTGCCAAGTCTTTAAGAATAAAATCATGTGATATCCTGGCTGAGATTCCCTGTGATCTGTGGAAAGTCAACTTGGGCCTAGATGTCTTTCCAAGGGCAACTCTCATGCATGGCCATCTAAAATCCCAACACAATTCATGGCAATACTTCTCTGAGATCAGTACCACAACTCAGTCTCTAAGGGGAATCACACCAGGGTGCAAGCCCACGTGGACCCAGTCATCTCTTCAAACCACCATTCAAATGTCCACAATTAAATCCCAAACACTCCCACATGGCCCAAATCTTCTTCCATATATACACTCATCATAAACTGTGGCTGGAGGTTTCCATGAGGGGAGCAGCCCACGTCAGTGTCCAAAATAAGCTTCCTGCACCTCATTTGCCTAAAGTCAGGGTGGCATGGACACCCTTCCTGTAAACCAGGAGTGATCAAATAGGCCTTCCTTTAATACTGCTTAGCTTCTCCAACTTGAGGCCTACTGACTTTGAGGTTTAGATTCTTTAAGTGAATTGGAGTCATGAGAAAAACAAGCACCTATGGGCTAGCCTGTGCTGGGTTTTGAAGAACTCATTTGACCCAAAGGATCCCTGTTCTCACTTGATGGATGTCAGGAACCTACCAGAGGAAGGCAAGAGATTTAATCAACAATATCTGATCTTTTTGCCATTTTGGTTTTCGATGCATGCATGGGATGTATCTTTAGATCCATCAGGTGCTGAGAATCTAAGCCTCAGCCTCACACAGGGCCAAGAGACTGATTCAGACATATCCCTTTTCAAAGCAATTAAGCATGGATCCACACGTGATGCCCATTCATTTGCATTTGAAAACTGTTTTCTTCAGGCTTCACAAAGTGGTGGCTTGAGGCAAAGTTCTTCCTGACATTCAGGGCAACAGAACAATAGGTAAGCAAAAGGACCAAAGCAGGGTTTCTCCACTGAGACTTTCCTGGTCAACTGATATCTGAGATTTCTGAGATGCTAGCCATTCCCTTCAACTATCTAGTACATTGCCATGTCACAGATATTGGAGGTGGTACATATCTTGGACACAAAACCATGATACTATTCTGGAGTGTTGCCAGAATTGAAGGAGAAAACAGGAAATTATGAAGCTAGTAGGTGTTGCCCATCCATAAGGCAAGCCTGATTCCACTCATATATTGGGCACAATGAATGCTGGCAAGCTTTCTAGTAGACAGGAAACATCCATTGATGCCTTCTCTCTTCTAATGTCTACAATCATGAACACAGTGGGATACACAGACACTCGCCTTGTCAAAGGACTTACTAAAAGTAGTCCACTCCAAACCAAACAAACTGCCTTTCCCACCTATTCTGAGATCTTGAGACAAAACCACAAAATCACACCCACACCCACAAAGGCACCTCCTTCCCCCAAGTAGGTCTGTGACTCTCCGGAGTGTCCTCTGACTGGTGGGCCATACTATGTTTCCCCAAAATGACCTCTCCTGTCTCAGTTCTGGTCTGCTTGGCCAACTCTGTGAAGTTGTCAAGAGCCAGTGGTGAGACACTACCTGCTTTCTGAGGAAAAGCCCCTCTTCAAAGGTTTCCTGGCATTTGGCCATCCTCACATCTGTAGGTTCAAAGAAAGACTGACTCTGTCCTTGGTAAATCCAAACATATGAGACCACTGGGACTGGGACAGGGACTGTGTCTGGGTTCCTGGCTTCCTGGATCCCAAGTTCAGAGAGTTTCATCACCAAGGAAGTGAGGTGAGGTCACTTCCTTCAGGATCTGAATTACATCACTGCCTTGGCAACCACTTTGCCCTAACAGTTGCTTCCAAAAGTCCCATTAGGTGGAGGCTGCCCCTGTTTTCCTGTAACACTTTCACAAGTTAAAATGTTATATCAATCATAAGCACCCCGGAACAGCTCTCCACACAGAACTGGTTTGGTCCATCTTGTATACATTAAGAAGAGAGAGTGATTCAGACACAACCCTTCAACCCGACCAGGATGACTGCCATGGAAGATGACTTTTGCTTTCTGAGGTATTTCATAGCTGCCTTCATCTTCACCAGGGATAATTTCTGCATGAACATTTGAGGTTCTCAGCAGGTGAAGATACCCTACATTCCTGTATTTTAAAACCAACTCTGTCCCTGCTCTTCGGTAAAGTTAGTGTATGGTTAGGGTTCATTATATGTTTGATTTGGGTTAGGAATCATTCTGCAGGATGAATAAAGGGATTGGGTACCTGCGATATTTATAAGAATATATAAGTGAAATATATGTATGAAAACGGAAATCTAAGAAAGATTTGAAGCCCAGAAGGGCATTGGGCCCTTGATTGGGATGCATAGTGTTGAATTACGTTCTGTACAATTGTGTCAGTTAAATCAATATACAATGGCATAGGACCTTGTACCTTGGATGATTGAATGTAGAAGAGAACATCCAGTTAAAAAGGGATAGTCGGTAGGATTAGAAAGATAGTCGGTAGGTTTAGGAAGAAGAGTGAGAATATGATTTGGAATAAAAAGCTTCTTTAGCAATAGGGTTTCGTTTAGAGAGTGAATGTAAATGTCAGTACATGTGAAGAGTCTTTCACAATGATGAACTGGGGAAATTATGTAGAAAAGCAGGTATCAATAGAGACATAACGAAATCAGGCAAAGTATAAATGAGTGATAGGATTAGACATTTTCAACAGGGTTGAGTTTGAATATATAATCATAGGTAAAAACAAATATGTTGTCACCAATGGGATTGACATTTGAGAGCATTAGGCAACCTGGACACGGATGTTATTACTTATCCATGTTCACTTTCCTTTTAGGCTTTGGTACAATCATAAGTGTGACCTTTACATTTTTTTTTGTTCAGAATATTTCGGTGGTAAAATGTATATGTAGATCAGGTAACATGAGTATTTCTTTCACCATGTCTGGGAGCAATATTTTGAAGACATATACATTAGTATTAGGGGTACAAAGAGGTGTACCCTGTGTCTATGAATATAGAGATAATGCATGAATAGACGATAATATGAATAAATAATGTATCTGGTTCCACTTTAAATAATGGATTGAATTGAAATCTGAAAATATATAAGAAATCTTATATTGATATATAATCATTCATTTCAACCAGTTATATATCTAATGGTAATATTAGGATTATGGTTTATCATGAAGGGTGTTTGAGTTTTGCTTTATAAGTGATGATGTTAAACGAAAATAATGTGTTTGGAAAGAAGTCTCATGAAAAGACCAGTCAAGAAACATAGAAGAATCATGTGTTCTGAATCAGAAAGTGATTGATCGTGAAACAAATGCCTATAAATTTTCTAACTTTTGAATGAAATATATATCTTATGATGTGCATAAACTGAAGACATCGTAACGTATAAGTGTTGAATAAAAATGAAAATCAAAATACACATCATGTCCCCTAAGAATATACTTGCATTGATGTTAAACTAGCTCAGTAACTGTAGAAATATTAGGTTTTGTTTGCACCTTTCACTGAATTTAGTTTTCAGTACTAGAAAACAAATATGTATTTCAGGTGGATGATTATTTCTGAGAATAATCTTGTGGAAAGTTGATTATAAATACACATATATGAATATGAATGAATTTAGGGAGTGTATAATAAGACACATATATTTCATATTTTAAAAAATCTGGAGAGTGTATATATATATATATATATATATACACTCTCATACATACACACTCACATGCACAGATATAAAAAAGTAGCAATACAGGAAATCCATCATGAAGGCAGGCATGGAAAAATCAAGTCTCTGACCTCTTCAGCTGCGCGGGCATCGGGAGTCGTAAACTGTCTAAATGCTGTTTGCTCAGAATCACTAGGCAATGTTGACCTAATGTGGATCTGGTGCGAACATTCTGGGCCCCTCAGAACACACACCGAGCCTGGATCGGCTGCATTCAACCTCCGGTTTGCCTGGTTCTCGTGACTCAGCACTAAGATCCCTCTGAAATAACTGTTCGGCCCTTCTGAACTTTCAGAGGTAAAAGCCAACCAAGCCTTCAAAGGCAGTGGCCACAGGATTGAAACGGCGCTTGGGAGAGACACTCAGGACCCACCCGTTGCGTTGGTTACCTTGCAAAGGGAACAAACGGTCACCATTTGCATGGGATACCACCATAGCATAGAAATGATGTCACGGGCAGAGGAGATAACTTCATTGAAACCAGCGTGACAGGTGTGTAATCCCCTAGCCATCTCTCTCAACACAGCGGGGAAACCTTAAGGGCCCCTCCCAGCTCTGCCGTAAGGGCCTCTTCCAGCTCTCCCGTGAGCGCGATAGCCAGACCTAGGGAATCTGGATTGGCTCGGGACTAGCGGCGTGGAATTCCGGGCTCCTGATCCCACAAGTGCTGACAATTGAGGTCTCTTACACCACGTACCGGTGGTGTGGCTCCCAGAGGGCAAGAAAATTCGCTGGGGGTCCTCAGCCCCAAGCTCTACAAACTTAGGGTCTGAGGGAGGCAAACAGGGAGAGTGTGCACAGGCGTTCATGAAAACAGGGCTGCCAGGAGTAGAGTTCTGGCTTGTAACCACTATTGTGGTGAGCGTCACAGGTGATCAGGGCATGGCTTGAGGAAGCACAAGAGAAGGCCCTAGGCACTCAGGATTGGAGATCCACCAAGTTTGGGAGGAAGAGCTGCTGCACAGTGATTGGTTCCCACTTATTCAGAGGAGGAGCTTGGCCCAGTGCACACAGCTCCACATACTGAAAGAGAAGTTAATTGAACTCTATGACTGCATGTATTATTATTATTTTTTTAATTTATATTTTTTATATTTCTTTCATTTTCATTTTTGTTGTTGTTGTTCTTTAACTTTTTTAATGTTTTTATTTTTTTATTTATTATTTTATCATTATTATTATTAATATTATTTTAAATTTTAATTTTCATTTTTTAATTATAATTATTATTTAAATTTTTTTTCTTTCTTTATTTTCTATTTTTTTCTTTTGTCTTTTCATTTCTTTTCAATTTTCTTATTCTCCCTTCCTTGAATTCTACCTGTCTACTCTCATTCTCTTTAGTGACTTCTTCCCTTCCCTTCTAATATCTTTCCTCCCAAGCATCAAATAAATTTATAAGAGTAAGCAGTAACTCAGCAGTCAAACAAAACAAGAAGTAACATGAGCAGCATAAAAAAGCAAGGAAGAAAAGGAGTACAAACAATGATGGACAGCCTAAATATTCAGAAGGACCTAGAGTCATCAGAAAAATGGTCATATAAAGAACTCAAGAAATACCTTAGACAGATGGAATGGAACCTTAAAGAGGATACGAGACATCAAAACCAAACAGTGAAAGAACACATTGAAAATGAATTACATAAACAGATATAAAAAGAAATTAAGCATCTTAATTAGGAGATAGAGATTATAAAAAAAATCAAACAATAATTCTAGAAATGAAGGAAATGATAAAACAAATTAAAAACTCAATTGAGAGTATCACTAACAGAGTGGAGCAAGTAGAAGACAGAATGTCAGATAATGAAGACAAAATATATCATCTTGAAAAAAGTCTAGCCAACAAAGAAATGCTGGTAAAAAGTCATGAGAAAAACATCCAAGAGATATGGGATAACATAAGAAAAAAAAAAAAAAACTAATGAGTCATCTGGATAGAGGAAGGTACAGAGATTCAAACCAAGGGAATGAGTAACCTGCTGTATGAAATAATTACAGAAAACTTTCCAGAAATAAAAATGGAAAGGGATAAAAAAAATTGTAGATGCTTACAGGACACCGAGCACACAAAATCACAGTAGACCAATGCCAAGACACATTGTTATGAAGATATCCAATATACAGAACAAAGAGAAAATATTAAAAGCTACAAGAGAAAGGAGGCAGATTACAATCAGGGGTAAACCAAAAATGTTAACAACAGATTTTTCATCACAGACGCTGAAAGTGAGAAGATCCTGGAACAACGTATTTCAAACACTTAAAAACAATGGATGCCAACCAAGAAATCTGTATTCAGCAAAATTAAGCTTCAGGTAAGACAACGAAATAAAAACATTTCGTGATAAACAAAAGCTAAAAGAACTTGCAGCCAGAAAACCAGCATTGCAAAGCATATTAAGGAAAACACTACACGAGGAAAAAATGAATATCAACAAAGAAAACCATCAGTGGGAAGTGCCTCATTAATGACAGAGGGCGGGGGAAAAGTTAATCATGGATAAACAAACTAAATTAAAAAAAAAGATAAATAATCAAAGACGGGTGGCAATACAAACCATATATCAATACTAACTCTAAACTTTAATGGCTTAAACTCTCCAATAAAGTGACATAGACTTGTAACGTGGATTAAAAAAAACAAATCCAACAATATGTTGCTTCCAGGAGACACATCTGAATGGAAAAGACATACACAGGCTGAAGGTGAAAGGTTGGGAAAATTTATACCATGCACACGGTCCTTGTAAGCAAGCAGGGGTGGCCATCCTCATATGGAATAAAATCGACTTCAAGACTAATTTAATCAAAAGGGATAAGGAAGGACATTATATACTGTTGAAAGGAACCATTCACCAACAAGACATAACAATTATCAATATTTACGCAGCAAATAATGGTGCTGCAACATTTATAAAACAAATTCTCCTCAAGTTCAAGAATCAAATAGACCACAACACAATAATTATGGGAGACTTCAACTCACCTTTCTCACCATTGGACAGATCCTCCAAACAAAAGTTGAATAAAGAAAATATAGAATTCAATATCACAATCAATACCCTAGACTTAACTGACATATATAGAATATATCAACCATCATCAAGTGGATATACTTTTTTCTCACCAGCACATGGATCCTTCTCAAAAATAGACCATATATTATGCCATAGGGCAACACTCAGTAAATATAAAGGGGTGGAGATAATACCATGAATTTTTTTCTGATCACAATGGAATGAAACTGGAAACCAACGGTAAAAGAAGGAAGGAAAAATCCTACATCACATGGAAAATGAACAATATGTTACTGAATGATCAATGGGTTACAGAAGACATAAAGGAGGAAATCAAAAAATTCTTAGAGATAAATGAAAATACAGACACAACATATCAGATTCAATGGTACACAATGAAACAAGATTCAAGAGGCAAATTCATCGCCTGGAGGTCATTCCTCAAAAAAAGAAAAAAACAAAAACAACAAATAAATGAGCTCTCACTTAATCTCAAAGCCCTAGAAAAGGAAGAGCAAAACAACAGCAAATGTAGCAGAAGGCAAGAAATTATTAAAATCAGAGAGTAAATCACGAAATTGAAACAAAAGAAACGATTAAAAAATTAACAAAACTAATAGTTGGTTCTTCGAAAAAATAAATAAGATTGACAGACCCTTAGCCATGCTAACGAGGAGAATAAGAGAGAGAACTCAAATTACTAACATACGGGATGAAAAAGGCAATATCACAACAGATGCTACATAAATACAGAAGACAATTAGAAATTATTTTGAAAACCTATATTCCAATAAAATAGAAAATAGTGAAGACATTGATACATTTGTTAAGTCATATGATTTGCCTAGACTGAGTCAGGAGGATACACACAATTTGAACAGACCAATATCAATCGATGAAATAGAAGAGGGAATCAAACTACTACCAACCAAGAAAAGCCCAGGATCGGATGGGTATACAGCGGAGTTTTACAAAACCTTTAAAGAAGAATTAATACGAATACTTTTCAAGTTATTCAGAAAATAGAAAAACAGGGAGCTCTGCCAAATTCATTCTATGAGGCCAACATCACCCTGATTCTGAAACCAGACTAAGACACCTCAATGAAAGAAAACAACAGACCAATATCTCTGATGAACCTAGATGCAAAAATTTTCATTAAAATTCTGGTGATTTGGATACAAAGGCACATCAAAAAAATTGTGCACCATGATCAACTAGGATTCATCCCTGGGATGCAAGGAGGGTTCAATATATGGAAATCAATAAATGTTATTCACAACATCAATAGACTTAAAAATAAGAACCATAAGATGATCTTGATAGATGCAGAAAAACCATTAGAAAAAGTAGAGCATTCCTTTACGTTCAAAACATTAGAAAAACTAGGGATAAAAGGAACATACCTCGACATTGTAAAAACTATCTATGTTAAGCCTCAGGCTAGCATCATTCTGAATGGAGAAAAATTGAAGGCATTCTTTCTAAAATTTGGAACAAGACAGGGATGTCCTCTATCACCACTTCTATTCAATATAGTTCTCGAAAAACTGGCCAGAGCAATTAGAAAGTTGAAAGACATTAAAGACATAAAAATAGGAAAAAAAGAACTTAAATTATCACTATTTGAAGATGACATGATTCTATACATAGAAGACCCAATAGGGTCTACAGAAAAAAAACTACTAGAACTAATAAATGAATTCAGCAATGTGGCTGGAAATGAAATCAACATGCATAAATCAAAGGCATTTCTGTATATCAGCGACAAAACTTCTGAAATGAAAATGAGGAAAAACACTGCATTCACAATATCCTCATAAAAAATTAAATACTTGGGAATCAACCTAACAAAAGAGGTGAAAGATTTATACAATGCAAACTACAGAACCCTAAAAAGAGAAGTAGAATAAGATCTTAGAAGATTGAAAAATATACCCTGTTCATGGATAGGCAGAACTAACATCATCAAAATGGCGATATTACTAAAAAGTTGTCTGTAGGTTTAATGAAATGCCAATCTAAATCCCAAATGAATTTTTTGTAGAAATAGATAAACCAATCATGAAATTCATATGGAAAAATAAACGACCCAGAATAGCAAAAGCAATTCTAAGCAGGAAGTGTGAATCAGGCGGTATAGCGATACCAGATTTCAAACTATATTACAGAGCAATAATAACAAAACCGGAATGGTACTGGTACCAAAACAGGCGGGTGGACGAATGGTACAGAATGGAGGACACAGAGACTAATCCAAAAAGCTACAACTATCTTATATTTGATAAAGGAGCTAAAAGCTTGCAATGGAGGAAGGATAGCATCTTCAACCAATCGTGTTGGGAAAACTGAAAATCCATATGCAACAAAATGAAACTGAATCCCTTTCTCTCGCCATGCACAAAAGTTAACTCAAAGTGGATCAAGGAGCTAGATTCAAATCAGAGACTCTGCATCTGATAGAAGAAGAAGTTGGTTTCGATTTACATATTGTATGGTCAGGCTCCAAATTCCTTAATAGGACACCCATAGCACAAGAGTTAATAACAAGAATCAACAAATGGGAGTTACTTAAACTGAAAATTTTTTTCTCAGAAAGAGAAACAATAAGAGAGGTAAATATGGAGCCTAGATCATGGGAACAAATTTTTACTCCTCACCCTTCAGATGGAGCCCTAATATCCAGAGTATACAAAGTATACAAAGAACTCAAATAATTAGACAATAAGATAACAAATAACCTAATGGGCCAAGGACCTGAACAGACACTTCTCAGAGGAGGACATAGAATCAATCAACAAGTACATGAAAAAATGCTCTCCATTTCTTGCAGTCAGAGAAATGCAAATCAAAACCACCCTAAAATACCATCTCAATCCAGTGAGATTGGCAGCCATTATGAAGTCAAACAACAACAAGTGCTGGCGACGATGTGGGGAAAAGGGTACTCTTGTACATTGCTGATGGGACTGAAACTGGTGCAGCCAATTTGGAAAGCAGTATGGAGATTCCTGGGAAGGCCGGGAATGGAAGCACCATTTGACCCAGCTATTGCCCTTCTCGCACTATTCCCTGAAGACCTTAAAAGAGCGTACTACAGGGATACTGCCAATCGATGTTCATAGCAGCACAATTCACAATTGCTACACTGTGGAACCAACCCAGATTACCTTCAATAGATGAATGGATAAAAAAAATGTTTTTTTTTATATACTATGGAGGATTACACAGCACTAAAAAATGACAAAATAATGGAATTTGCAGGGAAATGCATGGCACTAGAGCAGATTATGCTTAGTGAAGCTAGCCAATCCCAAAAAAACAAATACCAAATGACTTCTTTGATATAATGAGAGCAACTAAGAACAGAGCAGAGAGGAAGAGCATGAAGAAAAGATTAACATTAAGCAGAGACATGAGGTGGGAGGGAAAGGTAGAGAAAAGAGAAATTGCATGGTAATGGAGGGAGACCCTTATTGTTACAAAAAAAATACATATAAGAGGTTGTGAGTGTAATGGAAAAATAAACAATAAGTGAAATGAATTACAGTAGGTAGCGTAGAGAGAGAAGATGGGAAGAGAGCGGAGGGGGGATAGTAGGGCATAGGAAAGGTAGCAGAATACAACAGTAACAAATAAGACATTATGTAAAAATATGGATGTGTAACTGATGTGATTCTGCATTCTATATTTGGAGTAAAAATGGGAGTTCATAACCCACTTGAATCTAATGTATGAAATATGATATGTCAAGAGCTTTGTAATGTTTTGAGCAACCAATAAAAGAAAAAAAAGGTAGCAATATATATGCCAATCGAAAATCTTCATCAAATATATATAATCCAAAGATCGAAAAATATTCATTTTACTGAAATGGATTTATGTATAATGTTATTCAACTAGGAAGCTCACCCGTAGGTTGAATTTTCAGTTCCAACAGCGTTTAGGAGGAGTGATCTCTTCTCACAATTTGCATCTGCCAATTCAGCCACCTCACATGTGTGTACAAGTGATATCAGGTAGGATTCTATATGTGCATATAAAAATACATGTGCTGAATAGGCTACAGAGAAAGGGAGACAGGGATTCACATATTTGTTAATTTTAAAAACACATCTAGAACTATTTCAACAGAAAATTGACTAGATTTAAAACTCCTACATTATATAATGCAAAAAGCAATTCCAACTATACACCATGCCTCCTCTGAACTGCTTGTATTTCTATTCTTTTTGGGTCATTTTTCACCATCATTTTAGGATTATTAATCAGAGACTAGTAGGGTACAGGTTAGTGTCAGGGATTAAGTATTTCAAATGGAAAATTGGAAAATGAATCCAATGTGTATGTAAATATGTGCTACACAAAAATCTTCCCACTCACATCCAGAACAATGCCTTGACATTACCTTCGCCCCAAGTAAGACACAATTAGAGTTGAAAAGTGTAAAAATCTAGGAATACATACATGGAATGGAATATGCTCGGGAGTTCACAACTTTTGAGGTGGTAGAGGAGTTTCCAAAAGTAAAGGACAGGGTAAACACTCCACAAACAAGGAGCTCTGCTGGCCTAAGAATTCTTGGGAAATGGCCTCTGAGGTTGGGATCCTGAAATATATGTTGCTGTCATGAGCTTTAGCTTCCTTCGTAGTGAGACCATCAAAGCTGGGTCTGCATCTATGTGACCGGGAAGAGATGGTTTCTTATATTCCAATGAACATGAGGCAGCAGTGCTCAATTCTCTCTTTGTAGGTAAACTGTGGCCACTGGATTCTAAGTGTCTCCCAGTGGGGACTGTGAAGACATTTGGTCATCCTCCACTTTTCATGGTGTTTTTTGCTGCTGCACTGGGAATTTGGTATTTGCTTCACAAAATATAAGAAGTTCATTTGGGATACAGTGCTGGAGGGAGTTCTGTCACTTGTGGTGGGTCAGGGTCTGCAGGAGAATGCACCAACCAGGCTTCTATCCCACAGAGCTTGCCCCAGTAACCATAGTAAACTTATTCTGAACATTGCCCTTAAAACTCTCCATATAACAGGATGCCTTTACATATAAGGGTCTCATGTCTGCACTATATCAGTCACAAGCCATTTGGAAGCCAATGGCAGATCCACATAGCCCCTCCATGATGTTTTTTCACACACCTTCCCACCACTGCTCTAGGCCCACTACTCAGCAGGCTCCAAATTACTGGCATCTCGTGTTCTACATCATTTTCATGAAACCCAGTTAAACAAGGCACTGTCTGGTATACACATGATAAGCAACAGGACATCAAATTTTCTGCAGTTCCACCTGGTCATGGGAATTTAAAAAATTTCATGGTATTTATTTAGCAATTTTTCAAAAATGAAGTTAGAGGCACTGTGGGTCTCAATTCATTCAGGAACCATTAAGTGTGAGAAAGTTCATTTCAATGAAAGCTCTGGAGAACTCTCAAAGTCAAGGCTTCTCAAAGAGTTACCAAATGGTCACATAAAGCCAGGCCAATTGACGTCTACAATGTGAGGTCCATGTATGTTTTGACTCTCATCTATGGCTGCCAAGTCTTTCAGAATAAAATCATGTGATATCCTGGCTGAGATTCCCAGGCCTCTGTGGAAAGCCACCCTGAGCATAGATCTCAGTTTCCAAGAGTGAGTCTTATGTGTGTCCTCCTAAAATCCCAACACAATTCATGGCAATACTTCTCTGAGGTCAATTCCAGAATGCAGTCTCTAAGGGGAATCACACCAGAGTTCAAGCCCAGGTGGACCCAGTCATCCCTTCCAACCGCCACAAAAATTACCACAATTAAAATCAAAACACTCCCACAGGGCCATCATCTTCTTCCACGTAGACACTCATCATAACCTCTAGCTGGAGGTTTCTATGAGCCCAAGGTAGTGTCCAAAATAAGCTCACTTGCCCCTTATTTGCCTAAAATCATGGTGGCCTGGACACTCTTCCTGTGAACCAGGAGTGATCAAATATTCCTGCTGTTAAAGTGTTCCACTTCTCCAATTTCAGCCTACTGGCTGTAGGGTATAGATTCTTTATGTGATTTGGATTCATGAGAAAATCCAAGCACATATGGGCTAGCCTCTGCAGGGATTTCAAGAACTCATTTGACCCAAAGGATCCCTATTCTCACTTGATGGAGTTCAGGAACCTAAAACAAGAAGGCAAAAATATTCATCCACAATGACTGCTCTTTTGGACATTTTAGTTTTGGAAGAACATGGGATCTTTCTTTAGATCCATCAGGTGCTGAGAATCTAAGCCACAACCTCATACAAGGACAAGAGGCTGATTCAGACACATCCCATTCTAAAGAAATTAAGCAAAGAGCCACAGGTGGGGTCCATTCATTTCCATATGAAAACAGTGTTTTTCAGGCTACACAAAGGGGTGGCCTGAGGCAAAGACCTTTCTGACATTTAGGGTAATAGAAATAGAATTAAGCAAATGGCCCAAAGAAGGGTTTCTCCACTGAGACTTTACTGCACACACTGATATCTGAGTTTTCTGAGATGATCTCATTCCCTTCAGCTATCCAGAACATGGCCATGTCACAGAGCCTTGTGGTGTTACATATCTGGGAAACAAAACCATGAGTCTATTCTGGAGAGTGGCCAGAATTCACGTAGAAAACAGGAACTTTAGAAGATAGTAGATGTTGCCCATCCATAAGGCAAGCTGCAGTGCATTCATCAATTGCGCAGTATGAATTGCGGAAGCTTTCAACTAGAGACAACACATCCATTGGTGCATTCTCTTTTCTAATGTCTACAACCATGGATACAGTGGGATACACAGACATAGAAACACTCACAATGTAAAACGACTTACTAGAAACAGTCCACTCCAAACCAAACAAACCACCTTTCCTACCTATTCTCAGAACATGAGAAAAAACCACAAACTCACACCTACAACGGCAAAGGCACTTCCTTCCCCCAAGTAGGTCTGTGACTATCCGGAGTGTCTTCTGACTGGTGGGCCATATTATGTTCCCCCAAAATGGCTTGTCCTGTTTCACATCTGGTCTCAATGTCCAACTCCGTGAAGTTGTAAGGATCCAGCAGTGAGCCACTGCCTGCTTTCTCAGGAAAGGCCCCTATTCAGAGCTCTGCTGGCATTTGGCCATCCTCACATCAGCAGGTACCAAGAAAGACTGACTATGTCTTTGGGAAAAGCAAACAAGTTAGCCCACTGGGTCTGGAGTGGGACTGGCTCTGGGTGCCTGGCTTCCTGGATCCCAAGTTCAGAGAATTCCATCACCAAGGAAGTGAAGTGAGGTCACTTCTTTCAGGAACTGAATATGGTCACTGCCTTGGTAACCACTTTGTCCTAACAGTTGCTTCCAAGGTTCCCATGAGATAGAGGCTGCCCCAACATCCTGTGACACATTCAGAAGTTATAATGGTATATCAACTATAGGCACCCTGGAACAGCTCTCCACAGAGGCCTGGTTTGGTCCATCTTCTCTACATTAAGAAGAGAGAGGCTGATTCAGACACATCAATTCATCCTGACCAGGTTGTTTGCATGGAAGATGACTATTGCTCTCTCAGGTCCTACATAGCTGCCTACATCTTCTCCAAGGATCATTTCTTCATGGATCTTTGAGGTTCTAAGCAGGTGGAAGATCTTCTACATTTCTATATTGTAAGACCCACTCTGTCGCTGCTCTTAAGTTAGTTATATTGAGGGAACAGTGTATGGTTAGGGTTAATAACAAGTTCGATTTGGGTTACGAATCATTCTGCGGGATGAATAATGGTATTGGCAACCTGCGATATTTACAAGAGTATACATGTGAAATATAAGTATGAAAGCAGAAATCTAGGTAAGATTTGAAGCCCAGAAGGGCATTGGGGACTTGAGTGGGATACTTAACTTTGAGTTATGTGCTGCACAGATGTCTCAGATAAATCAATATACACTGGCATCGGACCTTGTACCTTGGATGATTGAATGTTGAAGAGAGCATCCAGTCAAAAACCGATAGTCGGTAGGATTAGGAAGGTAGTTGGTAGATTTAGAAAGAAGAGTGAGCATAGGATTTGGACCAAAAGTTCTTCAGCAATAGGGTTTCGGGTAGAGAGTGTATGTAAATGTCAGCACATGTGAAGAGTCAGTCACAATGATGAACTGGGGAAAACATGTAGGAAAGCAGATATCAATAGAGACATTAGGAAATCAAGCAAAGTATAAAGTGTGTGATAGGGTTAGACATTTTCAACAGGTTTGAAGTTGAATATATAATCTTAGGAAGAAACAAATATGTAGTCACCAATAGGATTGATATTTGAGAGCATTAGGCAACCTGGACATGGATGATTTTAGTAATGGATGCTATCTTTTCATTTAGGCTTTGGTACAATTGTAAGTGTGACCTTTGCTTTTTGTGTCCGGAATATTTCTGTGATAAAATGTGTATGTAGATCAGGTGACATGAGTATTTCTTCCACCATTTCTGAGAGCAATATTTTGAAGATTTATAAATTCGTATGGGGGTACAAATAGGTGTACCCTGTTTCTATTAATATAGACATAATGCATGAATAGACAATACTGTGAATAAATAATATAACTAGATCCACTTTAAATAATGGATTGAATGGATATCTGAAAATATATAAGAAATGTTATATTGATATACAATCATTAATTCCAACCAGTTATATATCTAATGATTATCTTATGGTTATGGTTAATCATGAAGGGTGTGTGAGTTTTTCTTCAAAATTGATTATGGAAATCGAAAACAATATATTTGGAAAAAAAGTCTCATGAATAGACCAGTCAAGAAACATAGAGAAATACATGTGTTCTGGAGCAGGAAGTGACTGAAAGTGAAACAAATGCCTATAAATTTGCTAACTAGTGAATGAAATATATATGCTAAGATGTGCATAAACTGAAGAAATAGTAATGTACCAGTGTGGAATAAAAATTAACGTCAAAATACACATCGTGTCCCATAGGAACCAACATGCATTGATGTTCAACTGGGTCAGTTAATGTAGACATATTAGAATTTGTATGCACCTTTCACTGAAGTTAGTTCTCAGTACTAGGAAACAAATATGTATTTCAGGTGTTTGAGTATTTCTAAGAATAATCTTGTGAAAAGTTGATTATTAATCCACATACATGAACATGAATGAATTTAGGGAGTGTATATAAGACACATAATTTTCATATTTTTAAAAATCTGGAGAGTATATACACACACACACACACACACACACAGAAATTAAAAAATAGCAATATATATGCCAATCGAAATTCATCATGAAATATATATCATAAAGATGCAAAAACATTCATTTTACTGAACATGGGTTTATGTATAATGTTGTTCCACTGGGAAGCTCACCCATAGGTTGAATTTTCAGTTCTAACAGCGTTTAGGACGAGTGATCACTTCTCACAATTTGTATCTGCCAAGTCATGTAACTCAAAAGAATGTACGTGTGATACCGTGTAGGATTCTATTTGTGCATATAAAAATACATGTGCTGAATAGGCTCCAGAAAATGGGAGACAGTAATTCACATATTTGTTATCTTTCAAAACACATGGAGAACTATTTCAATTAAAAATTGACTAGATTCATAATACCTACCCTTTATCATGCAAAAGGCAAGTCCAACCCTGAACTGCATGTATTTATGTACTGTTTGGGTTATTTTTCTCCATCATATTAGAATTAGTAGTCAGAGTCTATTAGAATATGGGTTAGTGTCAGGGATTCAGAATTTCGAATGGAAAAATAGGAAAATTAATCCAATGTGTATGCAAATATGTGCTAAAACAAATCTTCTGACTCTCATCCAGAACAATGCCTTGAAATTATCTTCGCCCCAAGTAAGACACAATTAGAGAAGAAAAGTTGCAAAATCTGTGATTACATTTCTGGAATGGAAAATGCTCAGCAGTGCACAAACTTGGAGGTGGTATAAGAGTTTCCAAAAGTAAGAACACGGTACACACTCCACAAACATGGAGCTCTGCATGCCTAAAACTTTTAGAGAAACTGCCACTGAGGTTGGGCAATGATATATAGGTTTTTGTCAGGAGTTAAGCTTCCTTTGTAGTGATACCCTCAAAGCTGGGTCTGCATCTATGTGACCTGGAGGACAAAGTTTCTTATTTTCCAATGAACACAAGGCAGCACTGCTGAATTCTCTCTTTGTAGATAAACTGTAGCCCCTGGGGGTTTATTTTCTCCCCGTGTGGACTGTGAAACAATTTGGTCATCCTCCACTTTTCGTGGTGTTTCTTGCTGCTGCACTTGGAGTTTGGTACATGCTTCACGAAATACAAGGAGTTCAACTGGGAAACAGTGCTGGAGAGAGTTCTGTCATGTGTGGTGGGTTATGGTCTGCAAGAAAATGCACAAACCAGGCTTCTATCTCTCAAAGATTGCTCCCTTGTCCATAGCAACCTGATTCTGAACATTGCCCTGAAACCTCGCCATAGAACAAGATGCCTTTACATATAAGGGTCTGAAGTCTGCACTATGTCAGTCACAAGCCATTTGGAAGCCAATGGCAGATCCACATGGACCCACCATGATATTTTATCACACACCTGCCCACCACTGCTCTACGCCCACTACTCAGCAGGCTACAAATTACTGGCATCTCTGTTCTAAACAATTTTCAGAAAACCCTGTCAATCAAGGAACTGTCTGGTACACTCATAATAAGCAATAGGACATCGAATGTTTCTGGAGTGCCACCTGGTCATGGGAATTTCAAAAATTTCATGGTATTTATCTAGCCATTTTTCAAGGATGACATTGGATGCACTGTGAATTTCAATTATTCAGGAACCATTAAATGTTGAGAAAGCTCAATTCAAAGAAAATTCTGGAGAACTCTCACAGGCAAGGATTTCCAAAGAGTGGACAAAAGGTCACTTGAAGCCAGGACCATTGAGGTCTACAATGTGAGGTCCTATGTGTTTTGACTCTCAACTATGGCTGCCAAGTCTTTCAGAATAAAATCATGTGATATCCAGGCTGAGATTCCCAGTTCTTTGGGGAAAGCCACCCTGGTCCTAGATCTCAGGTTCCAAGGGCGACTCTCATGCGTGGCCTCCTAAAATCCCAACACAATTCATGGCAATACTTCTCTGAGGTCAGTTTCAGAACTCAGTCTCTAAGGGGAAACACACCAGGGTTCAATCCCTGGTGACCCAGTCATCTCTTCCAACCGCCACACAAATGACCAGAATTAAAACCAAAACACTCACACATGCCCCTCATCTTCTTCCATATAGACACTAATCATAACCTTGGCTGGAAGTTTCCATGAGGCACACAGCACAAGACAATGTCAAAATAAACTCCCTTGCCCTTCATTTGTCTAAAGTCAGTGTTTCTGGACACTGTTCCTGTGAACCAGGGCTGATCAAAGATGCCTGCCATTAATACTGTTCCACTTCTCCAATTTGAGGCATAGTGACTGTCAGGTATAGTTTCTTTATGTGATTTGGAGTCATGAGAAAACCCAAGCACCTATGGGCTAGCCTCTGCAGGGCTTGAAGGACTCAGTTGACCCAAAGGATCCCTCTTCTCACTTGATGGAGATCAGGAACCTTACAGAGGAAAACAAGAGACTTCATCCACAATGATTGCTCTTTTGGCCATTTTGGAATTGGATGCACACATGGGATCTTTCTTTAGATCCATCAGGGCTGAGAATCTGAGCCATGGACTCACACTGCACTAAGAGGTGGATTCAGACATATCCCTTTGCAAAGCAATTAAGCAAAGATCCACAGGTGATGCCCATTTATTTTCATTTGAAAACTGATATTTTCAGGCTTTGGAAAGGTGTGGCCTTAGGCAAAGACCTTCCTTACATTCAGGGCAACAGAACAATAGAAAAGCAAATTCCCAAAGCAGAGTTTCTCCACTGAGACTTTCCTGGTCACACTGATATCTGAGTTTTCTGTGATACTCACCATTCTCTTCAGCTATCCAGTACATGGCCATGTCCCAGATTGTGGAGGAGATACATATCTTGAACACAAAACCATGAGCCTATGGGAGAGTGGCCAGAATTCAGGAAGAAATCAGGAATGTAGAAAGGTAGTAGGTGTTGCCCATCTATAAGGTAAGCTGCAGTCCATTCATAAATTGGACAAGATGAATGCTGTGAAGATTTCTACTAGACAGGACACATCCTTTGATGCATTCTCTTTTCTATTGTCTACAACCACGGACACAGTGGGATACACAGAATCACTCACCTTCTCAAAGCACTTACTAGAAACAGGCCACTCCAAATTAAACAAACCAACTTTCCTACATATTCTTAGAAGATGAGACAAAATCACTAACACACAAACACACCCAAAAAGGCACCTTCTTTCCCCAAGTAGGTCTGTGACTATCCGGAGCATCCTCTGACTGGTGGACCATACTATGTTCCCCTGAAATGGGCTGTCGTATGTCAGATCTGGTCTCCTTGGCCAAAACTGTGAAGTTGTCAGGAGCCAGCGGTGAGCCACTGCCTGCTTTATCAAAAAAAAAAGCCCCTCTTCAGAGCTTTCCTGGCATTTGTCCATCTTCAATTCAGTAGTTGCCAAGAAAGACTGACTCTGTCCTTGGTTAATCCAAACATGTGAGACCACTGCAACTGGGACTGGGCCTGCCTCAGAGTGCCTGGCTTCCTCTATCCAAAGTTCAGAGTGTTACATCAACAAGAAAGTGACGTAGGTCACTTCCTCTAGAACTGAATGAGGTCACTGCCTTGGCAACCACTTTGTCCTAACAGTTGCTTCGAAGGGTCCATGAGATGGAGGCTGCCCCTACTTCCTTTGACACTTTCACAAGTTAAAATGGAATATCAACCATAGGCACCCGGGAACAGCTCTCCACACAGGCCTGGTTTGGTCCATCTTCTCTACATTAAGAAGAGAGAGACTGCTTCAGACACATCCCTTCATCCTTACCTGGTTGTTTGTCATGGAAGATGACTTTTGCTCTCTGAGGTCCTTCATATCTGCCTATATCTTCTCCAGGGATAATTTCTGCATGGACCTTTGAGGTTCTCTGCAGGTTGAAGATCTCCTACATTCCTGTATTGTAAGACCAACTCTGTCCCTGCTCTTCTATAAAGGTAGATTGAGGGAATCGTGTATGTTTAGGGTTAATAACATGTTTGATTTGGGTTAGGATCATTCTGCTGGATGAATAATGTTATTGGAAACCTGCGATATTTATAAGATTATAGAGGTGGAATATATGTATGAAAACAGAAATCTCAGTAAGATTTAAAGCCCAGAAAGTCATTGGGTCCTTGATTGGGATAGTTAGCTTTGAATTATGTTCTGTGCAGATGTCTCAGATAAATCTATACACAATGGCATAGGATCTTGTACCTTAGATGATTGAATGTTGAGGAGAACATTCATTCAAAAAGGAAGAGTTGGTAAGATTACGAAGAGAGTTGGTAAGATTAGAAAAAAGTGTGAGTATAGGATTTGGACAAAAAGTTCTTTAGCAATAGGGTTTTGGGTAGAGAGAAAATGTAAATGTCAGCACATGTGAAGAGTCAGTCACAATGATGAACTGGGGAAAATATGTAGGAAAGCAGATATCAATAGAGACATAAGGAAATCAGGCAAAGTATAAAATGAGTGATACCAATAGACATTTTCAACAGGCTTGAGATTGAATATATAATCTTAGGAAGAAACAAATTTGTAGTCACCAATAGGATTGACATTTGAGAGCATTAGGCAACCTGGACATGGGTGATTTTCATAATCCATACTCACATTCCATTTAGGCTTTGGTACAATCGTAAGTGTGACTTTGCATTTTGTGGCCAGAATATTACTGTGATAAAATGTATATGTAGATCAGGTGACATGAGTATTTCTACCACCATTTCTTGGAGCAATATTTTGAAGAGGTGTAAATTAGTATTGGGGATACATAGAGGTGTACCATGTGTGTATGAATATAGACATAATGCATGAATAGTCCATACTGCGAATAAATAATACAACTGGTTCAAACTTTAGAAATTGGAATAAATTGATATCTGAAAATACACAGGGAATCATATATTGATATACATACATTCATTCCAACCATTTATACATCCAATGGTAATATTACGGTTGTGGTTCATCATAAAGAGTGTGTGAATTTTGCTTCAAAATTGATAATGGAAATCGACAGTAATGTGTGTGGAAAGAAGTCTCATGAAATGACCAGTCAAAAACAAAGAGCAATACATATGTTCTGAAGCAGGAAGTGATAGAATGTGTTACAAATTTCTTTAAATTTATGAAGTTGTGGCTGAAATGTATATTCTATAATGTACAAAAACTGAAGAAATAGTAATGTACCAGTGTTGTATAAAAATGAACGCCAAAATACACATCATGTCCCATAGGAATCTACTTGCATTGATGTTAAAGTGGGTCAGTTACTGTAAAAATATAAGGATTTGTTTGCACCATTTACTGAAGTGAGTTTTCAATACTATAAAACAAATATGTATTTCAGATGGATGAATATTTCTGAAAATAATCTTATGAAAAGTTGAATATAAAACCACATACATGAACATGAATGAATTTAGGGAGTGTATAATAAGATACATATATTTCATATTTTGACAAATCTAGAGTGTATATATATATATATATATATATATATATATATATATATATATACAAAATACACACAGAGACATTAAAAAGTAGCAATATATATGCCAATTAAAATTCATCGTGAAATATATATCATCCACAGATCCAAAAATATTAATTTTACTGAACATGGATTTATGTATAATGTTTTTTAACTAAGAAGCTCACTCATAATTTGAATTATCAGTTCCAAAAGCGTTTAGGAGGAGTGATTTCTTCTCAGAATTTGTATCTGCCAAGTTAGCCACCTCTCAAGAATACAGGTGTGATACCAGGTAGGATTCTATATGTTCATATAAAAATACATGTGCTGAATTGGCTACAGAAAAAGGGAGACAGGAATTCACATATGTGTTAACTTTAAAAACACATGCAGAACTCTTTCAACAAAAAATTGACAAGATTTACAACTCCAACCCTATATCATGCAAATAGGAAGACCAACTATACACCATGCCTCCTATGAAGTGCTAGTATTTCTATTCTGTTTGGGTTATTTTTCTCCATTATATTAGAATTAGTAGTCA